>NC_048903.1:20229468-20253485 GCF_011077185.1 Oxyura jamaicensis | reverse complement strand
AGGAGACCTTCCTCCCACCACCCGAGGAGACCTTCCTCCCACCACCCCACCTCCCCGCCCTTGCAGGCTGCCGAGTGCCGGCTACACGAAGGCGGTCAGCACGAGGCACCGCCTGCCCGCGGCCCCTTACCCCGGAGGGAGCGGTCGTTCCCACGTGGTGGTCTTGTTGTTATGGTCCACGTAGTAGACTCTGCCGTTGGGCAGCTCCCGCTGCTCCCACCTGGAAAAGACAATTACGGGACGGTTGGTCAGGGCTGGCACCGGGACCGAAGCCCAGCAGGTGCAGCCACCAAAGCTGGCTGCCCCCCGGCGTCGGACCACACCGCGCGTGGCTCCAGCAGGAGGGGACGTGGAATATGATCAACATCCACAGCCCACCCCCAGCGGCCTCCCCGGGCAAACCGCCGGCACGTGTGCCCGCACAGGCAGGCTGCAGCTGTGCCCAGCAGCCTCCCCCACGGAGCAGCGAGCAATTACCGGCCACCTTCTGGGCGAGAACATCCAGAGGGGATGTTCTGCAGCTGGGGGGTCAGGAAACCTCCCGGCATCGCTCAGCCACAGCGCTTTAGGCTTTATTTAAAGCCAAGCATGGCAGCAGGTCTGGGCAGCAGGTCTGGGGCCGGCTGCACGAAGCCCACCGAGGAGCTGCAGCAGGCTGCGTGCTGAGAACGGGCCTAACGGGGCGTCAAGTCCTGATCCCCCCGAAAGGAGGAGGGTGGGTGTGAGATTACACCAGGGCCAGTTTTGCGCCCCGCTCGTTTCTGATGTAGCTTTTGTTTAGCTTCTCTTCATACATCTCCAAAGGGGAGCCTCTGAGCTCGGGCTGGGATTTTTCCTTGGCAGCCGTGCCGCTGACAGACACCTCTCAGGAGCGCCGCGTCCACCCCGTAAAAGCACCACAGCAGGGAGGTGGCCCCTCGGGGGAGCGGGCGCGACGGGGAGGCCTGGTGTACCGCAGCAGCACCGGACCCATTCTTCACCTCCATTCATTCATCCAAGTTTGCGCCCTGGCAAACGCGAAGCCTCCGCAGAGCGCCGCGCTTCGTCCTTTCCTCCACGGACAGGAGGAGTGCGCGGCTGCTGACAGACCAAGGGCTCTGCTGCCACGCTGCTGCTCCCCCGGGTCGCCCTCCCGGTCAGCCTTTGGTCTCAATTAATCATCACAAAAAGCCTCAGGAAATTAACACGCTAGCTTCTGTTGCAACTCCCTGACAGCAGCTGAACGAACGCGGCTGGCGCCGGGCGCTCGTGATGGCGATGCTGCAAGCACCAGTGCTCAGCGCCAGGCTCTGCACCACCCCTGCGCACCCTCGAGCCCCCCCCCCGGCTCAGATTCACCCCAAGCAGCGACGTCGGCTCCAGGAGCTGTCACCGTGAGCTGCTGCGACCACGCGGGGTTTCAGCAGCATTTCCAGCCCCAGCCGCTGAGGAGCCGCGGACGGCACGCTGCACGGGCTGCGCACGCTGTCACCATCGCTGACACAACAGCCGGGGACACGGGGCGCTCAGGACAGCCCGTGGCAGCCCAGGTCACCTCGCCAGCTCCCCACGAGCCTCGGCCTCTCCGAGCTCCCCGCGCGCCGCCTACCAAGCGGGATAGCGGAGCCCAGCGGGGTGAGCTCTCACCCCGGCACGCTGCCACCACCGGCAGGACGCGCGTGGCGTGCCGGCACCGCCGCGGGAGAGGCGAGCGGCGCACGCGGGGAGCCACGGCCGGTGCGAAGCGGCAGGGCTGAGGCAAGCCTGCAGTCCAAACAAAACGCCCTCCTTATGTAAGAAACCGCAGCCCCGTGCCTTCTGCCAGGCAGCATAATGCGCCCCTTTGTGCGCGCGAGACGGGGCTGTGTACACAGCGCGGCAACGGCCGCCTGTCCCCGCGCGGGATCATCGCTGATAGGAACCAGATGCAGGAGCCAGCGGCTCTCGTGGGCCCCGTCCCTATCGGCCAGCTCGGGCACCCCCCCCCCCGGGAGAGCCAGGACCCCGTGCTGGAGGCCTCGAGTCGCTCTGGCATTGCAGACGCTCCCCAGACCTGGGAGGAAACGCGCAGCAACGCCAGCCGGGAGGGGTGCGGAGGGCTCTGGGCACCGCTGGGGCTGGAATTATTCAGGACACCATCCAGCATCCTCCGGCCCCCAAAACAGACTCCCAGTTGTATGCGAGATGCCTCTGTGCCCACCACACCTGGTGCAGACGTTCAGAGGCAGCTCCCTGAGCACAACAAGTAGCTCTGAATCCCCGAGTGAACCCAGCTGTGCTGGGCTGCCAGAGCGGGCAGCACAGGCGCACGGCGACCCCAAACGCAGGGCTTGGAGCCGCTCCTGCACCTCCAGCAGCAGGGCACGAGTGTTCCCCCTGCTCCCACGGACAGAAGGAGACGCTCAGGGAACGAGCCTGCAGGAAACACATTTCTGGAGGCTTCTCAGAGGGGAGAACGACACGACGGCTCCCCAGCAGCGGAGCGGGAGGCGGCTCTGCAGGGGACCCGAGCGGCTGCTCACAGCGCGCAGGAGCTGGGCCAGCGAGGGGCTGTCCCGGCCTGGTTGTGTCTGCATCCCTCCTGCCTGAGGCATCGCTGCCTGCTCTGAGCCAGCCAGCCGCATCCCCACCTCCCGCGCCGGGCCCCAAGCCGCCGGTCAGAGCAACAGCCTGGTGGTGAGCCAGCCACGAAGCGGCGTCTCCAGATCAGGTCCCGGGAGATGCCCAGCAGCTCATCTACACGTCCCCACGCCTCAGCTCTGCCTGCGGGCTCTGTTGAGCCACCACAGACGACTCTGGCTGCTCTCAGGGGAAGGCTCCTGGCAGGGGAACGCGGCCAGACCCAGCTCTCCGCTCCCATCCCCTTGCAAACCTCGCTGCTCGGCCTCCACCCGACGGAGCGGGTCAGCAGCTGCGCCCACCAGCCCGGCACGAGCACAGAACTGGGACAGCGTACGCAATATGTTGCTGCTCCCTTCCCCGATACAGATCCTACGGTCAGGAGAGGCAAGGAAGGGAATTCAAGGTGCCAGAGGCAGCCTCCTTCCACCTGGGGCAGGCAGAGTTGGGGAGAAGGAGCCCTCCCGCCTGTCTGGTAGGCGCAGAGAGGGGCACGAGCTGGAATAAAGACCTTTTTCAGAGCACTGGACTTTTCCAGCTGCCTGGAAACAGGAAGCGCCCAGGCCCGAGAACAGTAACCCTCACACACCCCGCATAAAGGCACACTGAGCCGTTAACCCTAATTACCTGTGACTGACACACCAGCGAGGCCCTGACCTTCCAGGCATTGGCTTAGCCAAAGGAAAATAAACAGCTCCCTTCATACGAAACACAAGCCGTTCTCAGCCCCCCTCCACGGCTCTCCCCTTGCAGCCTGCAGTGGAAGGTGTCTGAAACGCGGGGCGGGGGGCTCAGCCTCGCCCCCGGCTGCTCAGCCAGCCCAGCTCCGCTCCCGGCTCCTTCCCTGCAGCCAGGAGGACGCAGGGCAGAGGGGATCCTCATCCCGGGCATCCCCACAGTACCTGGCTCCATGCAGAGGGCTTTGAGGCTCTTGCTTCTCACTACCACCACCTCAGAACAACCCGGGGCCACACTAGTGACGGTTCCCTCCCTCCTTCCTGGTGACACCAGGAAAGCCCAGGACTTTTCTGACGTGCTCGGGGCTGTTTGGTTGTGCCACCTTGGAACAAGGAGCAGACAAGACAGACGAGCTGTGGGAGGATCCTGCCCACCTCCCCGCAACTGCAGCCATTGCCTCCAAGGTGCTCACGTAGTGCTGTTCGTGTAGTGCTTCCTTCTCTGACCTTCACGCCTTTCCCATGGAGCTCCCTGGAAATCCTCGCTCGTTCTCTCACGCGTTTTCTCCTCGCTGACTGGCAGACAGGTCCTCCTGCACGTGCACTGGGCGCTTCTGCCTCCCCCAGCAGCACGCCCTGCTCCTGCTCTGTGTGGAGATGCCTTCCCCTGCCCGTCCTCCCCCGAGCCCCACGCTGAGATCTCCGACTCGTGCTGCAGCACAGCCCCATCCCTGACACCCAGTGCAGTGCCCCCCTTGCTCGTGTCCCCCAGCCACCCACACGCCGTCCTCCCAAGGCTGCGCCTCCCTCCCGAGCCTGCCCTGGGGCTCTCAGCCACACGAGGAACGACAGCCTCAGGCACAGAGCAGGACACAGAGCCGCTTACCCCGGGGGCAGAGCATCCAGGGCCAGCACCGCTGCCCGGGCCTGCGGGGTGCCGGAGCCGGGCGCTGCCTCCTCAGGCTCCCCGGAGCTGCTCAGCGCAGGAGCCGCGGAGCCATCCGCCGCGCTCGACGCCACCGGAGCCGGCGTGGTCGCTCCCGCAGCTGGCCTCTCCTCTTCGACGTCCGCAGCAGCGGTCACATCTCCGTTCACTGGAAGGGCAGAGAGCAGAGGCGTCAGCACCACGAAGGGGTGCTGGGGCTCGGCTGCTCTGCCCCAGGCAGCCCCGCAGCTGGGGCACGTGCCCGCAGCAGCAGACAGCACCCGACCGCGGGGCTCTGGTCGCCCAGAGGTCAGATCCTCCGGAACCCCTCCCCTGCCTCCACCTTTGGTCTCGAGACAAAAGCAGATGCTGCTCCGCGTTTGTGCTCAGCACCTCTTCTGCTGCTTGCAAACGTGCTGGGACCTGAGCGCAGGCAGCGAGGAGCTCGGGGGCTGCTGGCAGCGTCCCCCCAGGCACTGCGAGGAGCTAAACATTGCTGGATTCTACTGAACGTTGAGAAGGGAAGGGACAGAGAAAGTTACAATGAAAACTGATCAGGAGGAAAATGCAGACCAAAAAAGTGACAGATTTTGTTTGATGATATGCATAAACTAGCCAAAAACACAAGACTTGACAAGACAGAGGAGGATAAGTTCTGCCACAAGACATCCTAGCTTCAGTGGCAACGCGAGAGAATTAAAAACAAAACAGCAACAAATTACAGAAAAAAGGAGGCAGACAAAGCTGCACAAGTCGGAGTTCAGGAAGGCAGAAAACTGCAGATGTCTCTCTACAAGCCCAGGAATTCGGAAGTATCGCAGCAAAGCCCCTCACAACAGTACAAACCCCACGAAGGGGAGACTGGGGAAGCACAGACACCGCAGGTGAGGCAGGCGGCTCAGCACGCTGCCCTGCAGCTGGAGGGAGGCAGGACGGCAGCCTCCTGCACCGCCGCAGTCCTGCTGCGCAGTCACTGACGGAGCCTCTCCGGCAGCACCCACGGGCGATGGTTTCTGGGCCAGCAGGCCCACAGGAGCTTCCCTCGGTCCCCACGACCTGCTGGAGGAGGTCTGTGACCGGTACTCTTTTTTAGCCAGCCTCAGAAGGGGGGATTTTAGGAGCTCCGGACACCTCGTGCCAATTTTTCAGGGAACCTGCAGGATGACCCCGGTGAAACTGGGCTGGTCTCAGGCCCGGTCAAACCAGGGGAAAGCTGAGCCCAAGGTCACCTAAGGGAGGGCGGCAGGGAGAGCACAGCAGGGGCTGAGCACGGCGGCAGAGAAAACGCCACAAAATCATTCCCTTTTGGTCCCAGAGAGGATTACAGCTGGAGCAGCAGACGTGATGGGGAAGCTCTTGCAGTTGCTCACCGACCGAGCGCGGTCACACCGGCGGAAGGCACCGGGTGAAGGAGGAGAGGAAGGAGTCTGGAGGCTGCGCAGGGCGCCCAGCGCTAACCCCAGCCCCAGGTGGAAAACCCTCGCCGGCAGGACTCGGGGCAGAGCCACTGATGGCGAACAGCGGCGAGGACAGCACAGCCGTAAGGCCACCGGGCAGGCTGGGGCAGGGCCAGGGAGATGCGGCTTGAGGCAAGCAGAGCCAAGGAGCAGAGCTGTGCCTGCAGCCCCAGACGCTGCCCGCAGCCCCAGGGCAAGGCTGGGGGCACCGCGGGCAGCAGGGCTGGGACAAGCCGCAGCTCGGGGAGGGCGGCACGGGCTGCAAGCGACAGCTGAAACGTCACGTTTTGCTCCAGCCCTCCACTCCTCCACCTCTCCTCCCAAAATGGATTTTGGCTAAATCGAAATTACAGTGCTCCAGGTTTTTCCAATGAGGTGGAAAAAAAAAATCCTCCTCCCGGGTTGAACAAAACGTTTCCTTCTACCCGAAACAAAGCACGCTGCCTTTCCTTCCAGGTCTCTGACAAAAGCAAAAGAAAGGGCAGCGCTGTTTGGGAAAAACAAAACCAAAACCACGGGGCAGGGGCGTAGGAAACGCCTGCGGTAGCAGTGCCACCTTTGCTGCCCACCTCCAGCCCTACGGCACCGTCACTGCTGTGCTCACCCAGGACGTGGGGCACTCGGACCTCCTGCGAGCCCACCACAAGCACGCGCCAGGACAGAGCCCCAGAGCTTCCAGGGGGTCTCCTCGGGCTCCAGCCAGCACTGCTCCACCAGCTCTAGCAGAGCTGGAGAAGAAAAGCCCGTGAATTGCTCAGGGCTCACAGCCACGCGCTCACCAGGTCCAGTTCCTGCTTCACCAGGTATTTATAGCTTTGTGGACAAGCCCAAGAAAAAACAAGAGGAACTTCCTGAAATACTCCCCGGCACCACCGGCACACTTCTGGGAGGTGGGTTTCTGCCGCCTGACAGACCACCACGAAGAGTTCAAAATTATTTTCTCCGCAGGCCGACGGGCAAATTGAGCTGAACGCTCACCACTCAGAGAATGGTCCAGCTGGGGGGGCTGTTCTCACCCTGGCATTAGTGGCACGGCTCTCCCAGGACCCTTTAAAACTGCTGAAGTTTTACATCAGGGAGACTCCAGAGCAGAGCCGCAGGAATTATTCAACGCAGAACAGGTCCCACCAGCGAGCTTGGTGGAGCTGCGCAGCTTCCCAAAATCAAATCAAGAGCTCCTAGGCAGGGAAGGCAGTTCCCAGACACTACAAGACCCTTTATTTCAGCAGAAACTCACTTTCTCCTGCTAACACAGCCCCAAGCACCCTGTGCCTGTAACTGAAGGGCCGGAGCAGAGCTCCTGAGCCCACTCACCCGTGCCGTTGGCCGTGCCGTTCATGGTGCTCGCGGGCGCCTGGCTCTTGGCCGGCTGCCGGTGCCGGCTCCTGGTGCTGGGACTTTGCTCCCCACTCCCCGCGCCTTGCCGGGCTGCTGCAGCTGCGTGCCGGTGTGTCCTGCGAGGGAAAAAACAGGGCGGTGAGACACAGGCGGGCCTCCGAGGGAAAACCTGCTCCCGTCTTCCCGCCCCGATGCTGCGGTGCTGCTGTCCCAGCACAGCCTGGGGAAGAGGGACAGAACCGCCGGGAAGCGGCCGCGCGTCCCTGCCCCGCGCCCCCAGCACCGCTCCCCCTGCACACAGCTCCTGCCGTCCCACCCAGCGGTGTCAGGGTCCCCCAGAGGAGAAATCTTGGAGCAGCCCCTGCTGCTGTGTGCTGCTGCTCGCCGCAAGCGCCCCGTGTGCCGAGGATGAGCCCCGGGCACCCGCTGGCAGCACCGTGCGGCCCCCACAGGCTGCTCCTTCCACACCCGCGGCAGCAACCATGCAGCAGGGCACCACGGCAGCAAAACCTGCCCGAGGGCAGCTGCAGGGAGCGCAGGTGGGGGAGAACAACAACTCGCTTCTGCGGGTACTGCCGGGATGGCCGTGGGCTCTGCCAGGGAGCACAGAGCTGGGAAAGGCGGCGGGGGAATCGTCGCAGCAAGAGCCCGACCCCTCTCGCAGGGATGCTCAGCAAGGGGACAGGGAAAACCGACAGCAGGGCATCACGCTGCGCACAGACATCAGGAAAGGGATGCTGCTGACTGAGGCAAAGCTCCAACGTGGACCTCTCAGCACTTGCTCCCCAGTCAGGGTGGCAAAAGAGCAAGCTTCCTTCCCCCATGCCCGAGGCAGGGGACAGGAGGCAGGGCTGGGACCACCTCTGCTCCACACAGCGCTCACAGCCGCAGCACGGAGGGTGAGGACCACAGGGATCAGGACTCGCTTTTTTCCAGCCAACTTCTTGCCTTAAAAGGGCAAAACCTGCAAACTGTCCCCGTCCCAGGGCCGCGCCGAGCTGGGAGGGGACGGCAGCTTGGCAAGGGCAGGGCACGGCATCGCTCACGCCACCCGCGCCAGCTCCAGCAAGCCCTTGGTTCCTCCCAGCTGCTCCTTGGGGAGCGGCTCACAATGACACCGGGCAGAGGAAGGGCTGGGATCGGGAGGAGACATGGGAAAGCAGAAGACGACTGTTGAAAATAGATCCGATAAGGGCCAGAGACAGAGCGGGCAGCCCAGGAGCCAGGAGCTGCCCAGGCCACCCTGATCAGCCACCTCTCCGGGAAGGGCAGCTCCTCACGCAGCCCCCTCGATGCCTTCCCGCCCGGCTGGCAGGGCTGGGGCACTGCTGGCGTGGTGCTCGCAGCCCCGGGTCAGCAGAGCGGGCACAGCACCCGGCCTGGGTCCTGGGACCCGGCTCCTCGCTGTGCTGAGGCAGGGGATGGGTCCCGTCCCTGCCCTTCTCGGTGCAGATGAGCTCAGAGCTGCCCGGAGAGTTTTTAGAAACCAAAACAGGATGTGTCCGTGCTGCCAGCCGGCCGCACAGGGTTACCAAGCCTGAATTAGCCCGCCTGCCGCCCGGCCCAGCCCTCCTACGAGCGCTCCCATCTGGGCATTGTCTTTTAATAGACGCGTGGAAACAACCCCAGCGAGGCCACGTGACGGCGGCCAGGCTGGGAACGCGCTCTGAAAATAGGAGCGGGGAACAAACAAGGCAGAGCTCAGATGGGAACAGGCTCTGGCAGCAGTGCCAATGGGGAGGAGGTGGCGGGCAGGGGCAGCCCCCTGCCCGGTGGGGGGCACGAGCCCTGCCAGCCCCTTCTGTCCGCCACCGCCCCACCGCCCCTGCTGGGCCACGGGCACTGTGGGGTGACAGCAGCCCCTCAGCTGCCCCTTTCTGCCAAGGCAGAGCCCCCTCCGCCTGGCTGGGCTGGGCGCACGGCCCACGCTCACCTCCAGCCCTTGTGCCAAAGCCAGGAGCCCAGCACGAGGCCCCAGGAGCCGCGGTGGTGCCGGTGTCACCCGGCGGGCGAGATGGCAGCCAAAGGGGAGGGAGGCAGAGCCCGCGCTGACACCCAGCGGTGGGAGGCCGGGGCCAAGCAGGGCAGACACAGCTGGGAGAGCCCCGGTGCTGTGAGGGCTCAGCTCCCCCTGCCCCGGCTCCCCGCCGGCTGGGAACTGCCCCTGCCTCTGCCACAGAGCGCGAGGAGATGGCTGCGTCCTCGCACCCCATGGCCCCCCTGGCAATCCAGCGCCAGGACTGGGGAGGGTGCACGTGTGCGAGCACCCGGAGGCACAGCCGTCACCCCGAACAGCCGGACAGCAGCACGGTGCTCGGCTCTGACACCCTGAACACGTGCACGAGCCAACACCGCGCTCAGTGCTCGGGAGGGAAATGGGCTGAGCGAGGCAGGGGCGCGCCTGCTGCCCGCCCTCGGGGACGCTCGTGCCCGTCGCTAGCTGAGCGGGGAGTTTTGGACGTGACCGAGCGCAGGAGGCTCGCCGCACCACGGCACTCGGCCCTTCGGGTTTGTGCAGGCTGGTGCCAAGTGACAGCCAAGTTTCTCAGGCCACAGCCAGATCGCAGCCCCCGACGCGGCTCAGCAGCCTCCCCAGAGCACACACCAGGCCGTAAAAGAGCCCCCTGTGGCCACCACAAAACAAACGGGGATTGTGGCAGCGAGCTGGGCACCCACGGCACCAGTGCTCCGCCAGGGACCTCGGGGCTGTGTTTTCTCTTTGCACAGAGGGCTGTGGAATTTCACACCCCGCCACCAAGATTAGCAGCAAATCCCAAGACGACATTTGTTCAGGAGAAGAAAGAGAAGCCCTGACCAAGCAGTTTCCCTCGAGGGGACAGCGTGGAAATAGCTGAGGAGCGAAGAATGACCCTTTTCTTTCCATCCTGCCTGCGAGCCAGCGTGCCAGCATCCATCACCAAGCCCATGAAAATAAACACGGCTCTGCATATAAACAGAGCAAACATCAAACAGCGCTCCCGTGCGCGAAGGGCCTGCACGGCGCTCCGCAGAAGGCAGCTGCCTCTGCCGTGGGTACAAACAGCCACGCTTCACCCCCGGTACTACAGCCAAGCGGGGAGCTGTGTCCAGAACGACCCTGACCTCAGGTGAGTCCAGGCTGAGTCAGAAACCAGCACGGACGCCTCCTGTACCAGAGCAGCCTCGGGGTTTTTAATGGTCGCGAGCAGCCAGAGCTGGAAGGCTCTGAAGGCCAGACCAGTCACCAGGCTGAGCAGCCCAAACCAGGGCTTTCTCTGCGGGCTTTCTCGCCCTGCTGCTAGCTGCCCAGTGGCAGCTCCTGGCAGGACGGCGAGCACTGCCCACCTGTGAGGTTTAACGCCCGCACAGCAGGGATCAGAGGAGCCACAGCAAAAGGGCACAAGCTGTGTGCAGCAGTCTGCCCCCCGTCTCCTGCCCCACTCAGTCTCACAGCACTGAAGGACCGGGTCACTTTTCAGAGCTAAAAACACTTCTCCCGTTCACTCCTCGCCTGTCCGTGCCCGGCAGACGCAGGAGGAGCAGGGGAGCTCGAAGCCTGGGGCGTGCAGCTGAGGCTGCTCCTGCACCTGGCGCCCGCAGAGCCTCGGAGCGGGCCGGCTGCAGGCTCCCCTTCTGCAGGCACACTTCTAACCGAACATCTGTAGGGGCTGCTGGGCCACTGCCACGCTCTGGAAATATAAATAGGTGTTAAATTCAACTCCATGTTGACAGCGTGACACGTCTCTCCATAACCACAGCCCCAAAAGGAGCAGCTCTGCGCCGCTCCAGCCCAGCGAGGAGGCAGGGAAGGGCTGTGCGCCAGGCGCAGGATGGCCCGCTGCCCGAGCGGCTCCTTTCCTTTGGAAGTTGCTGCTCCTTCCCTGCAGCTCTGCTCGCTTTGCTTCTCCTGCTCTCCCTGCACCTTCCGAAGCATCCCCCGTGACCACCACCACCACGGGCACCGTGCTCCCCAGCCTGGCCGTGCTGCTCCCCGCCGCCCCCAGCAGCCGTCTGGGGGTGCCCCGCCCCCCCCCCCCCCCCCGGTTCACGCAGCTGCCCCCAGCCCTGCCCGCACAGCCCCGCTGTGCCACCGCTGCCGGCAGCGGAGGGCCCTTACCTCGACCTGCTTCCGAAGCAGTTGGTAGCGGGGGGCTGCTGTCTGCTCTCCGTGGCCGCAGCCATGCTGCTGGGGTCCCGTCCGGGCACCTGGGACCCTGGATGGTCGAAGGAGAAGGGGGTGAAGGAAACGACCACAGCACCTCCTAGTTCTCCCCTCCTCCCTCCCTTCCCTCCCACCCGAAAGGAGACCCAGAAGCGCAGCAATTGACTACGGGACCAAGCACGCTGCAGGACGCCAGCCAGCTCCGCCACGGGGACACCGCTGCCCTAGAGACCCCCACCCAGGGCAGCAGCCCACCGCAGGTGCCCGCACGGCACCTTTACACCTCTCAGCACCCAATTTTCCAACGTGGCAGGCGAGCAGCCGGGAGCAGCGCCTCTGGGGGCTGGCTGCTCCCCCACGGCTCTCTCCACAAGTGCTCCTCTGCCACCACCGCACAGGGGCACTGCCCATCCCCCAGAGCACCCCCAGCCCCGAGCACAGCACAGGGGAGGTCAGCACAGGGCTTCGCTGAGCTGCCAGCACCACGGGAGTCTCGTCCACAGCTCCCACGTTCCAGGGGCCTGGTCTCCCAGCAAGGAAGGGACGGAGCAGAGGGAGCGTAACACAACAAACGCTGCCCGGCACGGGCCGAACGCTTCCCTGCTCGCCCCTGGGGAGCCTCAAGCAGACAGCCATCCATCCGTGCCGCCGGGCACGCTCCCTACACGGGAGCCCTTTTCTGAGCAGTTTGTCAAATAAAGCCCAGCCCAGCGCAAGCTCAGGAAGGGGCTGAGCCACTCGGGTGCTTGGCGGAGGGCCCCCCTCACGCCGAGGGAGGCAGGCGTGATGCCACCGAGGCTCCCGCTCCTGTCCCGCCACACGCCCACTCCCACAGGAGCACGGCCGGGCGGCACCGGGGCCTCACCTGGGGGAGGAGGCGGCCGCTGGCACGCGGGCGTTTGCTCGGCGGTGCCGGGGGCAGCACTCTCGGCCCCGCTCCTGTCCCCGCCGGCGCTCACCGCCGCGTGCACGCGGAGCCGGGCGGCACTCACCCTCTGTCACGGCGCTGCCATTAGGCAGGCTTCCCAGATCAACAGCAGGCCCGTCCAGGAAAATCGTCAGCTCCCCGCCGGAGACAACGCTGCCTTTGTTCTCCGTCTGCAGGTTCAGGGTCAGCTGCCTGTTCTCCACTGCGGGAGACGAGGGGACACGGAGATGAGACCCGGCAGTCGCCACCCAGGACAGGGACAGCTCCGCCGCCCGGCTGCCCCCCGGGACATCACCTCCCTGTCCCCCAGCGGGGCCGGGCCCTCCCCACAGCCCCGAAGGACAGCGTGCCCACCCCCCCCAGGGCCACTCATCCCCGCGAGCACTGCAGCGTTGGTCCCACACCTTTACACGCCCCGCAGTGCCATCGGGGGACAGCCACACAGCGCCACTGCCCGCTCCCGAGGCCACTGGCGGCAGAGCCAGGCCGCCAGCCCCCAGCCCCTTACGAGGGGCCGCAGCCTCCCCCGGGGCCCTGCCTGCAGCACAGCCCAGGCCCAGCCGCTCACACCTCCAGAGCTGGGGCCGCAGGGGAGGAAAGCCCAGGACGTGACTGGTTTGATGCAAAGCACTGGGCAGGAAGGGTCCTGCACAGGCAGCACCGGCGGGTACCTGGGGCACAAAGCAGGCTGGTGGCTATGTGCCAAGGTGCCCAAACCCTGGCCCGGGCAGCATCCTTCAGCACTAGGTTACTCTTCTTCCTACCTAGGAAACCCAGCTAAGCAGCAGCAGCAAACCCCGGGCACATCCCTGTCCACGTCCCCACGCCGAGCACAGCAGGCACCGGGGGCTGCCCCAAAGCACCCAGAAACCCGGCCACAGCGGGGGCTGCCGAGGGCTGCGGGGGCTGCTCGCCCACCTCCCACAGCCCCCGACCGCAGAGCCACGTCCCCGGGGGCAGCAGGAGAACAACGGGGCCCTCAGTGCCACGGACAGGCTGGGCTCCCGCACGATACGGCCGTGCCCCGCAGGAGCCAGCGGGACTGAAACACCCAGCTCCGCCGCGCAGGGCCAGAAAAGTTTGGCTGCCCCGAGCCGGGACAGCAGCCCAGACGCTTCCTGACTCATTTGCTCAAATAATATTTGTATTATACACGGATTGCTCACGACACAACGGCACCATTTTTTAGCAACCTGCTTTGCCCCAGCCCGCCCCGGGGATGGGGTGCGGTGCCTGCCCAGGGGAGCAGGGGGGAGCAGGCTCCCCACAGACCCCTCGGCCCGTCCCCAGCTCGGGACGAGGCCCCAGCTCCCTCCCCGCAGGGCACCTGCTGGCCACGCACAGCTGGGAAGGGACACAAAGGGGACAGGGAAGGGGTCCTGGGACCCGCTGGGTGCGGTGTCACCTGCCGTGCAGCCCCAGCCCTCCCGTGCCCCCCTGGGGGGACCTGGGGGACTCGGAGGTCCCCCGTGAAGCCAAGTGCTGCGGCTGGGAGGAGGGCTGCCTCCGAGCGTGCGCTGGCACGAGCTGGCTGCAGAGGGCTGGCCGCAGGCACAAGGACAGCTGCAGGCTGCTTCCAGCCCCGAGCCAGCAGAGCCACCGGAGCCGCGCGCAGGCTGTGGCTGGCAGCTGCCCCCTGGAAGTGGCCGCTTCGCCCCGCCGGCCGCTGCCACGCGCTCTCTGCCACCTCTACCAGCTCACCACCGCCCCGGGGTTCCCAGGCAGGGGCAGGCAGCCCCAGGCACCGCAAACCGCCACCCCCTCTCCTCCAAGAGGTCTCTGCCACGCTGGGCGTTCAACAGCCCCCCCAAAACCAGCACCTGGGGGTTGCGGTGGAGACAGGGACGAAGGGCAGCTTGTGCTCACGACGCGAGCACCTCGGGTGTCCCGTCCCCAGGAGGGAGGTGCCCGCGGTGCCCAGGGCCCTCTCCTGGGGGCAGGACGAGCTGACGGGGGCACAGCCCGGAGCCTGACGCTGCCGCTCGTTCCCCACCCGCTCTCAGACAGGGGGCTCCTGATGCAGGCTGCTCTCAGCCCTCGGCACAAAGGTGTTATTCTCAGCGCCTCCCAGGGGAGCCGATCCCACAGACCGCTTTAAGGGCCCGACACAGAAGATGCCACTGAGCACAGCCAAAAGCCAGAACAAACCCAGAGCCTGTTTCTCCCGGCTGCTCCCAGCCGGAGGAATTTGCCTTCTCTCGGGGCCATGCGGAAGCCGCGCCCGCACACGCCGGGGGTCCCCTCCAGCCCCTCCAGCCCCTCGCGAGCGCCCAGCCGCCGCGCGCCGCTCTCCCCGCCGGAGCCGCACAAGCCCCCATTGTGCGGGCTCCCAGCCGGGGGGGACGGCAGCGCGGGAGCAAAGACGAGGTGGCTCCGAGTGGAGGATGTGAACACGAACCTCCCGGCCGGCTTCCTTCTCCCCCTCTCCACCCCCTTCGGCTCGTGTAAAGAAAATAAACACCGGCAGAACCTTCCATTCACTGTCCCCGTCCGGCGCGCGGGACGCACAAAGGGACATTGCTGCTGCACCAACAGAGGGTCCCCTGAACGGCTGAGCACAAAGGCCGCCTGTGTCCCGCAGGCAGCCAGCGTGTCAGAGGGATTATTATTATTTTGGGAGGGGGCCGGGGGCGACGTGCTCCTGAATAAGGGCTCAGTTTGGCTACTCGCGGCGCTCCGCGCACAGCCTCAGAGCTCCCATTCAGCGGCGGCGCGCTGGAATTCCCACCCGGAGGATTTACAGCCCCGCATGGCTCCGGCTGCGAGCCCCAAGCGGCTCCGTGCCGTGCCCGAGCCCCCCGGGAGCTCCGGGAGCTGAGCTCGCCTGCTGAGGGCCCTGGCACCAGCATTGCGACGCCGCGGGGAGGGGACAGCCCCTCTGCTGCTTCCCTGGCCGGGGTGGCTCCCGCTCCTCACAGCCAGACGGAAAGACTTCCAGCCAGCTGGACAGACAGACAGACAGACAGACAGCCCACGCCCCCCACCCTCCCGGCCCCTAACCCCCCTGCACGGTCCCTCTGGGCTCACCCAGGGGGTGACCGATCCGCCGGGCTGCCCGACAGCCACGCGCTGCCAGCAACCTGCCTGCCCCCAGGCAACCAGCAGACATCAGCCCTGGGGGCACCCCCAAAAGCTCCCCGGGGGCACCCCCAAAAGCTCCCCGGGGGCACCCCCAAAAGCTCCCCGGGGGGCACCCCGCAGAGGGGCAGCTCCCAGCCCCACCCTCGGCTGCAGCCCCAGCACAGCAGGCGGGGGCTCCCAAAGGTTTGTGAGAGCCTGCATCAAAGCAGGGACCCCAGGCTGCAGCCACAGGGCCTCCGGGAAGCAGTCCGGGGCAGTGAGACCTTCCGCAGCAGACCCCCGAGCAAGGAGGGCGCAGAGGTTAGGGGAAGGGACCCCCTTTACTCTCCCAGGAAAAAGAAAAACTCCTCCCCGCCATCAGGACGGTTTGTGCCTGCTCCTGACCCGGTCCCAGATGCCGGAGGCCTGGAGACAGCGGGGCCCCACCGCGCTCCTCCTAACTGCCAGGCGGCACAGCCCCAACCTCCGACCTCCGCCTCCTCCCTCCGAGCCCTCGCAGCCTTGTGGCGAGGGCGAGGTGAGGAGCAGGAGCACTGCGAGGCACCACAGGGCCGCACGCCCGTATCAGTCCCCGCCTGCCTTCACGGCTCCTCGGCAGGGAGCCTCTGCCTCCAGGCCCCGCACGACTCCTCCGACAGCACCTTCCTGCAGCGGGGCCAGCTGCAGCCTCCCGGGGGCTTGGGGGCTTGGTGCTGGCTTCCCCAGAGGATCCCTCGAGGCCACGGCTCCAGCAGCTCTGCCGGAGGCGCAGGGGAAGGGAACAAGAGGCTGTCAGAGCCCGCAGAGCCCCGGCACGCGGCACCCCCCGAGGAACAGGAGCTCCCCTGGGCTCTCCCCGCTGCCGAGCTCCTTTTCCAGGCGCCAGGCCCCGAGCCGAGGCTCTTCCACCTGACGTGACGCCTGCTTGGCAGCGGGACCGGCAGCGAGCGGGGAGCCGCGGCTCCTCCTGGCAGGCAGGAGCCCTGCAGACACCGCCGCGGGCGTCAGCGCGGAGGAGAACAGCCCTGCTGGAGAACACCCCGCGGCCCAGCAGAGCCACCGCAACGATTCCCCTGCGCCACGTAAAGCTGCGGGAACACACGGGGCCGCTCGGGTATCGGTAACTCCCAGGAGGCCTCTCTGAACCCACAGCCAGGAATCAGGTCTGCTGCCAGCGCAGGGCAGCCCCGGGGGGAGCCCTGCCCCTGCCCAGCCCTGCCCAGGGACAGGGAACGAGCGCGGGGGGCCCCGGGGGGCAGAGGGCAGGCTGAGGGACCCGGGCTGCACCAGGGCGTTACTTGTGCAGCTCTGCACGATGCTTAGTGCCAGCCCCCCTGCATCCCCTGGGCAGCCCCCCAGCCCCCAGGGCCCCACGCGCTGGGAACGGCCTCTCCCTGCCTCAGCAGGAGCCGGGGCCCGAGCAGGACGCGCACGGACGAGACCCTCTGCAAAGGGTCCCCGGCTGCAGGAGCAGCAGCAGAGCTGGAGCAAAGCCACGCGGGGCGAGCAGAGGGGGAGGAGGAGGAGGAGGAGGAGAAGGAGACGCCGGGCTGGGCGAGGCGGGCGGCGTGCCGGGGCACCCACCCCACGCAGCACCTCCCCGGCAGGGCAGAGCTGCAGCTTTAATAAGAGCCCTCCCTCCCGGCCCGCGGCGTCAAGGAAAAAATGTGACACGTTTTTTCTGGTGCCCGTTACCCGAGGAGCCAGAACAGGCAGTTGCCTTTTCCATTCATTTTCCACACGGCCCCCCCGGGACGCCCGCTAATGAAAGAGCCGATTGTGCCCTGCGGCGGGCAGGTAGGGGGGGGGGGGGGGGGGGGGGGCAGCCCCGCACGGCTCAGGGGGGGGGAAGCAGCCGGGAGCGCGCCCCGGGGCTGGGCCCCACCGCGGGCAGCCCCCCACGCAGGATGAGCCCCCCTCCAGGAAGGGGTCCCCGGGCTCTGCCAGCCGCAGGGCGGGACGGGGACAGGACCCCTCCGGGTTTGGCAGGGCAGGACCCGAGGCAGCCCCCGTTCAGCACCACCTCCGTGTTTTGGGAGCGGGGAACTCGGCTCCGGAGGGGCAGAGCGAGCCTCGTCCAGCCCCGCGTGGCTGCTTCCAGGGCCTGGCCCTGAGTGGCCGCCCCTACGTGGGGGCTGCCGCCACGGCCACCCCCCGGTGTGGGAGCGGAGGGGTCGGGGTCCCCGTGCAGGCGGCGGGGGTCTGCCTAACGGGGTCTGGCTGCCGGCACACCCAGCGCACGACAGCGCCTTGTTCCCTCGTGGGGCCGGGCTCCACAGGACAGGGGGGCTGCGGGAGGCACGTGGAGCGCGGGGGGACCCTGCGTGGGGACGGACAGGACGCGGAGGCCGCGGTGGCCCCGGGCTGGACGTACGTTTCCCACCGCTCTTGAGCAGGTTCCCGAGGCTGACGGAGGCGGTGCCCAGCAGCTCGTTCCTCAGCGTGTGGCAGCTCCACACCTTCAGGTCCAGGTGGCTCTGCGCCGTGACGTTCCTGGGGGGACACCGCAACCGGGGCCATCGCTGCGGCCCTTCCCTGCTCAGGAACGGGCAGCACCCGGCCCTAAAAGCCAGGCAGTGGGGGGCTGCAGGGCAACAGCAGTGCCCCCACCCCGAGGGCTCACCCTCGCAGCAGCCAAGCCCGCGGACACCCAAGCAGCCAGGAGCCGTGTGGGTCCCCACCCCGGCTGTGCCAGGGAGCTGGGCCCCCCCCCGGCCCCGCAGCAAGGGCTGGCAGGGACTTACAGGACGAGGATCTCGTTCCACAGCAGCTCCGAGCTCCCCATCTGCTTCCCCGTCTTCTTGGTCTCGCTGGGCAGCCCGTCGCCCGCCACCTCCACGTAGCAGCTCAGCCGCGGCTGCCGGCTCTGGGCCTTGGGCTTCACGGACACCACTGCGCGGGGACGGCACGGCTCAGGCAGCCCCCCGACAGCCCCCACCCCGCTCACACCCCCCATCCCTGCCAGGGGTGCTCGGGGGGGGGGGGCAGCAGGAAGCCGTCCTCCCGCTGGCAGCACCATGTGGAGCCCGCTCTGGTCGCTGCCTCCCCCCAGCCCCACGCTTCACCCACTCCTGGGCCCCACAGCCACCGTCCCTGCCCGGCTGCTCCCGGCCCCGGGAGCCGGCTGAGAACCGCCCCCCCCCGGCTCAGGAAGCCCCTCGTGCTGCGGGCACACCACGGAGAGGGGCTCCGCAGGGCCCAGGGGAAGGAGGCAGGCGCCCAGGGACGGCCGTGCCCGGCGGCGCGGGGCTGCGGGCAGCGCTGGGACCCAGCTCCCGGCGTCTGGAGCCACCTCGCGGCCACGGGAGCGCGAACAGGGCCCGGGCAGAGCCACGGAGCCACGTCCCAAGGGGAGGCAGAGCCCTGGGAGGGCCCCGGGATCTCGGCGCTCCCCCGCCGGGCTCACGCGGCCTCCCCCGGGGGTCTCCCACCCGCACGGGATCCAGCCCCCCGGCAGGACCCACCTTTCACGGAGAGCTGGGACTTCTCGCAGGGCGGCCCTGCCCTGGCCCTGCTGGAGCTGGCAGAGGCCATGTCATCACCCCCGGGCTGGAAGCAGAGGGACACGGGGCTCAGCACCGCCACGTGGACGGGGCCGCGCCAGGGCCCGAACCTGCCCCGTGTCCCTGCCAGGGGCCGCACAGCGTGGGGTTAACGCACGGGCGCTCGCCTGGCAAACGCGGGGCCCCTCCTGCTCCTGCCTGGCTTCCGCCAGCGACACTCACCCTACGAGATAACCCCCCCCTCTGTAGCCCGAAGAGCCGAGCAGCGCCCTGGGGGCCGCCTTCAGGCTCCACGTTTGGGCATCTCCTCCTCACCACAGCCCAGAAGTTGCCGCTGAGCGCAGCCGCGGGGACAGAGCGGCCTCAGAGCGCCCGGGGGACACGCTGCCTTGCGCCCCGCCGCGTGCTGCTGAGCGGGGACGCCTGCCCGGGGCAGCCCCACGGGTCCCTCGGGAGGGACGCGGCAGCAGCGCTGCGAGCGGGGGCTGCTCACAGCACGGGGCAGCCGCGCCTCCCAGGTCTGTGCCGGGCAGCCCGATCCCACAGAAATCGGCCCTGGGAGCTCCAAAAGCGCCACAGAGCCGCTGCTGAGCGGGGCGGGAACGGCAGCCCCTCTGAACACAGGGCAGGATGGAGCCCAGGGCCCTGCTCGCCCCCTCCTTGCTCTCGGGCGCTGCGGCGCTGCCCCGGCCGCCAGGGCACTGCCCCGGCCCCCTTTGCCCGGCCTCGCTCCGCAGCCGCCCACGCCGGGGGCCGGAGGGCACGGGGCCGGGCGCCTCTGCCAGAGCGTGAAGGAGCAGCACGAGGCCAAGGAGCACCACGAGCCCACGGGTCACGCAGCACCACGAGGCACCGGGCCCGGCCCCAGCGCAGGCAGCCCCGGACCCGCACCATTCCCGCTCTGCGGCTCGGGGCCAGCCCGGCTCCTCTTCGACCCCCCCCGCCCCGGGGTCCCCGCAGCCTTCCTAGCACCCGGCCGCAACCGCCCCAGCCCCCGGCAGCCCGGCGCCAGCCGCTGCGGCCCGCAGCTCGCCCCTCGGGACAGCTCCGTCAGGGCCGGGCACGAGGCCCCCGGGCAGCGGCCGGGCCGTGCGCCCGTCTCAGCCCCCCCCCCCCCCCCCCGCCCCGGCCGCTCCGAGCACGGCCCCGTCCTCCCCGGGGCCCGTCCCGGGGCAGCCCCGACCCGCCAGGGCTGTGCTGGGGGAGCCCCCCCGGGTTACCCACCGGCCGCCCCCGCCGCACGGGAACCTCCCCCCGCCACCCCGGGGCTGCCCCAGGACCCGCAGCGCAGCGGCGCCGCCCCCGCAGCCCCCGGTGCGGGCCCGGCCGGGGGTCGGGACGGGAACTCCCGGGGACCGCGGCACGGCCGGGAGGCGCCCCCCGGGCTGCGGCTCGGGCCCGGTGTCCCCGTCCCGCCGCCGGGCTCCGCTGAGGCCTCGGGCCGCCCCCCGCCCGTAACGGGGCTCAGCGGGACCGGGCAGCCCCGGGCCCCCCCCACCGAGCCTCGCCGCTGCCGGTACGGCGGAGCCCGGCCCGGCCCGGCCCAACCCAGCCCAGCCCGGTCCGGCCCGTCCCGGCCCCCCGGGGCCCGCCCCCCCCCGCCCCCCCCCCCCCGTTACCGGCCACCGCTGCGCTCCCGCTTCCGGCTCCAGCGCCCGCCGTCATGTGACCCTGCCCGTCACCTGACCGCGTCACGCTCCCGGCGTGCTCCGCGCGGGCGTGAGGCGCGGCAAAGGGGGACTACAACTCCCAGCGTGCCGTGCGGCGGGAAACTGCAGCTCTCAGGGAGGTGCCGCGGGAGGACTACATCTCCCATCGTGCCCCGCGGCCGGCACTACGGGTGGCGGCGAGGGCCATGGGGCGTGCGGACATGGCGCGCGTGGCGCACGTCGTGGCCGACACCGGGGCCTTCGTGTGCGGGGCCGCGCTGCAGGTGGGGGGGGGGGCGGCACCGGGGGGCACCGGGGGGTACTGGGGGGCACCGGGTAACGGCGGCGGCGTTCCCCAGGACGTGGCGCTGAGCGTGTACACCGTGCCCGAGGTGCTGGCCGAGATCCGCGACAGGCCGACCCGCCGCCGCCTGGCCGCGCTGCCCTACGAGCTGCTCCTGCGCCGCCCGCGGCCCGACTTCGTGCGGCTCGGTGAGAGCGGGGGGCGCCGGGGGGAACCGGGGGGCACCGGGGGGAACCGGGGGCGCGGGGCCGGGCCGGGCCCTCCCGGCGGCTGAGCCCCCCCCCGCCCCCCAGTGACCGACTTCGCCAAGCGCACCGGCGACTTCCCGAGCCTGTCGGCCGCCGACGTGCAGGTGCTGGCGCTCACCTGCCAGCTGCAGGCCGACACCGTCGGGCCCGGCTGCCTCCGCCTGCAGCCCCCGGACAAGGTAAGGCGCCGGCACCGGGGCGCGGGGCGGGGGGGGTCTGGGGGCCCGCTGAGGCCGGGCGCTGCCCCCAGGTGCGGCTCAGCTCCAGCCCGCGGCACCCCGAGGCTCCCCTGCACCTCGCCGGCTTCCACCTGCCCAGCAAGGTAAGGGACAGGGATGGGGACGGGGTTTGGGGGGGGGACGGGGCACCCCCCGGGACGGGGACGCAGCCCTGCAGAGCCTGGGGCCGAGGCACCCCCGTGCCCTGCCCCGCCGCAGCACAAGCGCCCGGGGAAAAGCCAGCGACAGCCCAGCCCCGAGAGGAGCCAGGAGCCCCCCGAGAGCGCCGAGTTCGGCTCCTTCCTCTACTGGCGGCCGCCTCTGCCCAGCATCGAGGATGAGCTGCAGGAGCTGCTGGTGAGCTGCAGCATCCCGCTCCTCGCTGCGCTTGCTGCCCCGGGTCCTGGCTGGCTTGTCCCAGCTCCTCTGCGTGGCAGCGCTGTGCCTGCCGTGCCTCACCGCCCATCTCCTCCCCAGGAAGCCCACGCCATCTCCATTAGCCCAGAGACCACCGAGGAGCACCGGAGCCCGGAAGGCAGCACCAAGGAGGAGGAGGAGGAGGACGAGGAGGAGAGCGACGACGAGGGTTGGATAACGCCCAGCAACCTCAAGCAGGTCCAGCAGGACCTGGGGCACTGCGACACTGCACCCGCCGACATCCAGGTCGGCTGCGTCACCACCGACTTCGCCATGCAGGTGGGTGCTGATGGAGGTGGGAGATGTGGACCGGCTCCAGCCCCCTGCCCAGCCGGTGCCGTGTGGGTGCTGTACAAAGGCAGCTCCGTGACGCCTCCTTTAATGTTCAAAGCCATCAGTTTGCTCCACAGCAGCGGCCTCTGCAAAGCCCACCGGGGTCGCTTTCTTCAGCCCTTCTGGCTGCCTGGGCAGGCAGGCACAGGCTGGAGCCTCTGCCCCCCCCCCAGCACCATCCCCCTTTCTCCTCCCTCGCTGCAGAACGTGCTGCTGCAGATGGGCCTCCACGTGCTGGCAGTGAACGGCATGCTGATCCGCCGGGCCAGGAGCCACATCCTGCGCTGCCACGGCTGCTTCAAGTGAGTGCCGTGCGTGCCGCGCCGCCAGGCCACGGGGTGTGCGGCGTTCCCTGGGTCTGGGCGACCGATCCTGCTCCTGCTGAGCCCCGGGAGCAGTAAATGCCCTGCGTCCCTTTGTCTCCCAGGACAACCTCAGACATGACCAAGGTTTTCTGTCCTCACTGCGGTAACAAGACCCTGAAGAAGGTTGCGGTGAGCGTCAGTGATGACGGCAGCCTCCACATGCACTTCTCCCGCAACCCCAAGGTGCTGAACCCCCGAGGGCTCAGGGTGAGTACAGGCTGAGCTCGGCAGCTTCTGGCCAGTGGTCGGAGACAACTTTTGACCCCAGAGAGGGTCAAAACAAAGCTGTGATCATCTTCCAGCTCTTCTGCTTAACCCAAGGGCTTGGGGGTTTCATTTGCTAAGCAGCTTTAACAGCCTCCCTTCTCTCGCAGTACCCGCTGCCGGCGCCACAAGGAGGGAAGCACGCGAACAACCCCCACCTGGTGGAAGACCAGCCCTTCCCGCAGCAGCGGCTGTCCCGCAAGGCCAGGCAGAAAACCAACGTCTTCGACCCCGACTACATCGCGGGAGTCTCTCCCTTCGCAGAGAACGACATCTACAGCCGCGCCGCCAACCTGCACATCCGTGACGCGGCCCTGGGTGCGGGCAGGAGGCGCCTGAACCCCAACACCGTGACAAAGAAGTTTGTGAAGAGGAGGTAAAGGGCAGGACAGGGCCCTCCGCAGGGCGCCGTGAGGGAAGGGCCGGCCGCCAGGGCACTGCGCCGTGCCTGGGGGCTCCGGGAGGGCAACCCGCCTGCAGCACCGGTGCCCGGCCTTTCCTTCTGAGCTTCCCCACGTGCCTGAGGGGCAGAGCGATGGGTGACAAGTCTCTGGCTTGGGGAGGCTTTGATCCAGAGTGCCTGCGGACCCGGCGCTCGTGGAGGGCACGGGTTGTGCTGAGGTCTTTGCTCTCCCTGGACTCCCCAGTTCCTGGCAGCACTGAGAATAAACACACAAAGCTGCAGCGTCGTGGCTCGGTCTTGTTTCCAGAGGAAGGGGGGCAGGGTTGTTGGGGTGGGAGGCACTGGCAGTGCCCAGGGGTTGTTTGTGCTCAGGGCACTCCCTGAAAACGAGATTTGATATGCAAACAGCACGCCCAGCCCTTGCAGGGGCTGAGCACCCATCTGCACGCATGCTGCAGCCGCGACTGCCCCGTGTGCCCCCCACGCCTGCTCCCATGGCCAAAAGGCCGTGGCCACGCATGTCCAGGGGTCCCTCTGCACACACGGCTGTGGTGGCCCCGTGTGCCATGGGTGGGTCTTGGGCTTCAGCAGGCTACACTACGGCCATGGGCAGGGTCCCTCCCGCTCCAGGACAAGGGGCAGGATGGGGCAGGGCCGGCCGGGGTGGGTGCAGACCCCGGGGGCATCCCCAGGCTGCTCGCAGTGTTAACCCAGCTCAGCACTGCGCAGCTGCTCTCCTGCCAGTGGGATGGGAGAGAGAACTGGGGGGGGTGAGGTAAAATCATGGATTGCCATAAAGATAGCTTAATAGGACAAACAAAGAAGGGAAATATTAAGGCCACGGGCTGGGGTGTCCTTCCAGCAGCTGGGGTCAGCGGTCCCAGCTGTCTCCTCCCAGCTCCTTGTGCATGCCCGGCCTCCTGGCTGGCAGGGCAGTGTGAGAAGCTGAAAAGTCCTCGATGGGTTATGTAATCAGCATTGTTTTTGTCCTAAATCCAAAGCGTGGCACCGTACCAGCCACTGTGAAGAAAATTAACCCTATTCCAGCCCAAACCAGGAGACCGGCCCCGGCCCCCAGCACTGGGACACTAATGAGGGGGCTGGCAGCTCAGTGGGGGTGAAAGCAGCACGGAGGGGGAGGCACGGCTGCTCCCAACAGCACACAGTGACCCCGGGCACGGAGGGGGAG
>NC_048903.1:20169587-20229458 GCF_011077185.1 Oxyura jamaicensis | reverse complement strand
ACGGCTGCTCCCAACAGCACACAGTGACCCCGGGCACGGAGGGGGAGGCACAGCTGATCCCAACAGCACACAGTGACCCCGGGCACGGAGGGGGAGGCACGGCTGATCCCAACAGCGCACAGCGACCCCAGGCACTGGGCATGGCAGGGACTGCAGTCACCCCTTGGGCGGCGGTGCGGCTGAGTCACGGCACTGCATGCGCTGGCCGCTCACCCAGCCTCCTGGGGACTCATCCAGCCCTGCCCCAAGCGAAGTCCAGTCCGGCATCCAGCAGTGGCGAGCAGTGCTCCAGCCCCGCTGCCGGCAGCTGAGCAGCCCTGGCCATGGCAGGTAGGTCAGCACCAGCACCGGCACGGCCGGATCCTGCCCAGGGCCACAGGAGACGACCTGGCTGCACCCACAGCCAGCGAGCAGCACCGGGGCTGTGGTGCTCCCAGCACAGGGCATTTTCCCTTCTCTGCAGCTGGGCTGGCAGCGTTAATTGGGAGCAAGGATTAATTAACGGCTACTGGCTGCTGCCCTCATGGCCTTAGAGTTGCAGCCTCTGTCGTGGCACGGCACAGCCTGCTTGCTGTGCCCTACCACTGCCAAGTGCCTGGGGGCAGCTGTGGGGCTGCTGGGGCAGCCACAGGCAGCTGGGGACCGGGGCCATCCATGCGGGGGCTCCTTGCGGTGTCCTTGTGGCATCCATGGGTGGGTGCCCCCGGGTCCATGTGGGTCCTGCTGCGGGGGGTGCTGAGCAGTGCCCTCCCCGCAGGACGCAGGGCACTGATCGTGCTGGCGCACCCCGAGAAGACGTCCTTCAACCACGCCATGGCAGAGGCAGCCGCCAGCACCCTGCGGGACGAGGGCTGGGATGTCACCATCTCCGACCTCTACGCCCTGGGGTTCAATCCTGTGCTCTCGCGTCGCGACATCACCGGTACGACCGCAGCCAACGGCCCTGCCAGCCCCGTGCCCCAATGCCTCCCCCAACCCCCTGGCTCCCCCCAGGGCCGCCCAAGAACCCCGAGCACTTCATCTACGAGACGGAGATGGGACTGGCGTGGAAGGAGGGACGCCTCAGCAGCGACATCGTCGCCGAGCAGAAGAAGATCGAGGCAGCTGATCTGATCATCTTCCAGGCACGGGAGCAGGGAGCAACGCTGACTTTGCTAAATGGGCTCTGGGCTGGTTTGGGGAGGCGGATCATGGTGGGGGTCTCTCTTGGGGGCCGGGGGAGGCAGCAGTGCTCGCTGCCAGTCTCAGCGCCGCGTGCTCTCCCAGTTCCCTTTGCAGTGGTTAGGGATGCCAGCCATCCTCAAGGGCTGGTTCGACCGCGTCATCATCCAAGGCTTCGCCTACTCCATGGCCACCATCTACGAGCAGGGGTGCTTCCAGGTAGGTGGCCGGGCTGGGGGCACCAGATGCTGGCCTTACCCCCCGCCGTGGGGTCCTGCACCCCCTGCCTTCCCACCTGCTGTCTCCAGAAGAAGAAGGCCATGCTGTCGTTCACCACCAGCGGGATGGAGTCCATGTACACCCCCAGGGGCATCAATGGCGACATGAACGTATTCCTCTGGCCCATGCAGGTAGGGACGGGGCTGGAGCTGGGGCTGGAGCAGGAGTGGAGCCGAGGGGGCCGCACTGACATCTCGCCCGCCCCGGCGGCAGCGGGGCATGCTGCAGTTCTGCGGCTTCCAGGTGCTGGCACCTCAGATCTGCTACAGCGTGCGGTACGTGGCCCCCGAGGCACGGGCGCAGATGCTGAGCGCCTGGCGGAGGCGCCTGGCTGCCATCTGGGAGGAGAAGCCCCTCGGCTTCATCCCCAACAGCTGCTTCGAGCTGAGCGTGGCGGGCGGCTTCGTGCTGAAGCAGGAGGTGCTGGCGCAGCAGGAGGAGCAGCGGCAGGGGCTGACGGTGGGGCAGCACCTGGGCAAGGCCTTTCCCCCCGACGAGCAGCTCAAGGCCCCACAGTAGGCGCCAGAGGCCTCAGGGCACTGCTGGGCCCATCGCTGCCGCGTGGCCAGGACGAGGCCTGGCCCCACGTCCACTGCGCTGCCAGGGCCAGCGGGGCATGAAGATGGTGCCCCAGCCCTTCATGTTTCTCTCTCTCTTTTTTTTTTTCACTGTTTCCTGTCATTTTCCTGCACGAGTTTACTCAAAAGCGAGGTCTCGGGGTGCCGGGGGCTGCGGCATGGCCCTTGGTCGACACCGGCTGTGTGAACACAACCAATAAACTGCAGTCTGGAAAGCAGCGGTGGTGTTGGTGCTGCGCCTCAGCCCCTTCCCCAGGCTACCCCAGTCGAGCCAGGGCTGCCCTGTGCTTACCCCAGACCTGGGCAGAATTCCCCAGACCGTGGGCCCCACGGAAGCGCCACGCAGCCCAGCTGCGGACAAAGCACGGCACGGCCCCGTCCAGGGCCATCGAGGAATTGGAGACCAAAAGCAGGCCTGACTTCCCATTCCTGTCCTTCCCAGGGAAGGAGGTGCTGGCACCTCACGCACCCCATACAGGGGGGCAACTCCAGAGCTGGGCTGGGGGAGCCGGGAGGGTGCAGGTCCCGCAGGTCCCAGCCAGGGACAGAGCCAGCCAAGTACGGCAGCAGGTCCAGGGCAGAAGCTGAAGACTTGGCTGCACCATTACAAAATAATAATCCAAAGAGCAAACCACAGAGATCACCAAAGCACATCCCTTCCTTCCACGTCAACGTGCACGAGCCAGGCTTGTGATTCCCTCCTGCACAGGGCTGGCGTGCTGCGGCACAGCCGGGTCGTGCTCAGAGCGAGCTGCTTGAGCGTGTTTGTCACAAAAATGCATTCTGTCCAGCTCTCGGGGTAAGTTCCATGTTTTTTCCTACCCCTTTTGTAACGTTTCTGTCCAGTAAGTGCAGAAAGCCCGTTTTACCAAGCAAGAAGGCAAACAAGACATCTCCGGTTGGGTTTTAGGTGCTGGTGCTCTTGGGGCGCACGCGCTCCTTGCTCCACCTCAACGCCTGCTTGCCCTCGAACGACTTTTCTAGACGGCGCTGCGTGCCCAGACTGCTCTCTGCACAAGCCCAGACTTCTGCCACATGTCACTTCTCCAGCTTTGCTCATCGCTGATGAAAATACTGAGAAGGAACTAACAGAAACCTGGCACTGCCTTTCCCAGAGCATCTTTATCAAGCTTGTCCCATAGAACAAAACCGCATTTACTGAGGCATATTTTCTCTGTAATTAATTCATTATATTTCTATTATTTTCATCCAGCAAAGCTACAAGGCGGGTTTTCTAGGATTTGGCATTGCTGCCAGCAGCCCAGCCGGCCCCTGGGCTCAGGCAGACGAGCTGAGCTGAATGTGCGCAGGGTGAAGCCGCCGCCAACCCCGCAGGGAGGCACCGGGGGCACGCAGCTGGGCCTCGGCCTCCCCAGGTCACCTCAGGCACGTCCGCGGGACCACAGCAAGGATGCAGCTGCAGGGGGATTGTGCCGAGACACAGAACTGAGGCCTGGGCACAAACTCTTCTGCCAGAGGCAGCGTCCCCAGCCGCCTCTGGAGAGCCCCGGCCGGAGCCGTGGGAGGGCTGAGCCCCCCCTCAGAGGGGCTCCCACCTCCGGCCGGCCACGAAAATAACCTCGAATGCTTTGAAGTTACAAAGCTGGGGCGTGGGTAGTGAGCCACGCAGGTGACTTTGGACTTAAGGCAACAACGTCAAGAAGAATCAAACTGTTGCGTTGTTTTTTTCTCCCCCCGCAGTACGCATGGCACGGTGCCTCTCCTTACACAACAGCTCGGGTGGGATGCACCAAGCCCCAAACCCGCACGTGCTCCTGTCCTCCCAGCGCTTCCTGAGCTGGCAGCCACAGCGTAACCACAGGGATTTGTTCCACGCTCAGTGGCCACTTTCTCTTGGCAGAGGGAAGATGCCCTTGGGAAAAAACCTAAACAAACCAAGAAAACACAACAAGATTTACACTGCAAAATGAAAACTTTCATCGTTTTATTCTTGACTGCAGCTGTTTACAGAAATATAGTTGCGAGTATACAAATGTCCCAATAGAAGCAAAATATTTTTTTTAATATTTAACAAGTTATCACAGGATAGCTAAAAACATAGATGCAAATGAAATATCCCCTCAGAGAACAAACTGAAAACACTGGGTATCAGTGCTTTGAAATCCCATCTACGAAAGCCATATACACAGAAATGCACGAAGGAATATCTGGGGCTACTTTCACATTGCAGGACAATGGAAAAGGCAGCTCAGCAGTTGATCAGTGCCCTCCAGAAAAACATGGCAGAAAGGCAGGGCAGCCACTCGAGAAAGACGCAGGCATTAACAGAGGTAGAAAGCTCTCCACTTGTTTGGAGCTTACTCATTATCAACAAGCGTGTATGTAAAAATTTGAGACGGCCTGATTTCAAAGTGTTTGGAATTAAAAAGCTTCGGGAATCTGCGGTCTCTTAAGCGGGATGCTGGAACTGGTTCCCAGTTCCCCCACCCCTCACAGTGCCTCTCTCTTGTACAGGGAGCTGCGCTCTGCTCTCCCGGCCTGCGGAGCCGCCGCGCGCTCCTGCACGGGACCTGTCTGGGCAGGGGGTGCTGAGGCAGGGCCTCCACCCAACTTAGCAAGGGGCAGCTCCAGGGACTAAAAAGAAGTTTTAAAAAATTACATTATCTGAACGTAGGACCCTTTGCTGATCTGAATACAAACAAATGCATGTGATCAGAGCATTTTACAGCGGGCTGTGGATGGGGGTGGGAATTTTGGAGTCTGAACTGAGCACCTGCAAGGAGAATTTCGGTGAGAATCCCATGGCAAGCAGGGAAATCCTCCCATTCCTCACCCTCATCCCAGTACACGTGAACGTCAGAAGCAATTTCATAAACTGCAATAGCAAGAACTAGAGAGTTCACCTCCAGAAGCCGTGGAGATCAGGCTAAAAAAGAATACATTTGCCTTTGGTTTGGCAGAGATGCTTTGAAAGTGCCTGTAACGAGACAACGGCGTCTATCGATCAACCTAACACCAAGTTGCTGTGGAATCCACCTGGTTCAGCAAGAAGCAGCATGGTGGACAATGCATGCTCTTGATTTTACATTCTGGATTTCCGCAGTTTCATTGCTCACACAAGCTGTAGGAACTCAAGCTGGGGCAGCGTTCCTCCCAGCTAGGAACCAGGGAGGGAGCTTCCACACGGTTTCAAGGAGAGAGTGCTTTAGCCATCAGCTACGCCAGTACAAAGCAAAACCAAAATGCAAGATGCTTCCCCTTGCATGCACGAACCAGAACAGAAGAGGAATGACCTACAGATTACGTTGCATCATCCCGATTCAAATGCAACCCAGCTGAGCAGCAGCCGGCATCCTTTGCTACGCAAGAACGATGACTAGCCCGCAGCGGGAAAGAACTGCTCGTGTCGGTTCAGCTCCTGTTGGGCACCACAAACACCACTGCTCCGCGTCTGTACGGGCTGCCAGGACTCGGACAGGGAACTGCCCTCAACACCCCCGTCTGCCAGGTCACTTGGGGAAAGCTGGCAGAGGAGCACATGGACACAAAGCGAGCGCTGCTGCTGAGCCCATCCCGTGGGCAGACCCCTAAGCAAAGCTGTCCGTTCTCCTGTTCGGTTACATCAGGTTTGCAACTATTAATAAAAATATATAAAAATACAAAAGTGTACAGCTGTTTTAAACAGTCACTTCAACCCCACGGACATCAGTGAAGTTCAAAAGCAGGGCAAGTTTCTGAAGCAACACACGTCCAGTACTTGAAGGCGCTTAGACAACTATTAATGAGCTCCTACAAAAACCTCGGTAGATGAACTCATACAAAGGAAAATTAACGTTATTTCAGGTTTATAAAAATGTCAATATTAATAATATTCTATGCATACGTCTACCACTATTTATAATAGATATGATTCCCCTATATACATATGTACAATCCTAGAATATACAGGCGTCGCGTATTTACACACCTCTACAGATGAGAGGAAAAGCCTCTCCTCACAGCCCCATGCTCAGGTTTATCACATTTCTAACAGGGATCCTCTGTGCTGGACACAGCCTGCAAGCGCCCAGACGGCTGGAGGCCCCCGGGCGTACCCCCAGGCGACTGCTGCCTTCTACTGGCATCACTCACAGTCAGCAGCCATCAAGTTCTCTTCTCACTTCCGACCAGTTTCAGAGCAAGCAAAGCAATTCCTTCTCCTCGCTCCTTCCTAGCGCTCAGATAAACGCCCACAATCCTTGATTCCTCTCCTGGCATTACTCTGAAAAGGTAACCCGACTGTTGTCACGGAGGCAACGTTCCAACGTTGTCAGTAAAAGCCCCCACCAGCTCTTTGTCAAGGTGCGTGTGCATGTCTGCAGGCACACAGGCAGCAGCCAGCGCAGCCCCAGCCCAACAACCTTTTGATTTAAGCTACGTTTTGATGAATGCAAGCTTCTCGCTCGTTTGGTATTCTTTCTGAAGACTCGGCAGAGATAACAGGAGTGGAAAATCTGCTCAGGCGAGTCTTCTTCTCAAAAACTAGATCCTAAAGCAAAACTCCCAATACTTTAGGTATGGGGATGTTGATCCCCTTACCTACATGAGGGGAATGCCCGTTACCGCAGCTGCCCAGGCCCTTAGTGTTTCCAGTTCTAAAAAAAGCCAAATTTACAAATGTTTAACTGTTGATGTTTTATTCTATCGTAAAACTAAACTGAAAGTAATCACCCTGCCAACAATTAAAAGATAAGTAGAACGGTCGATGATTAAATATCTACTTTGAAACTGTAAGGCTGAAATTGTTTCAACTATTTTTATGTTAAAAAGCAAAGCATTTGGCTTAAGTGCTGAAAGAATTAGCAGAAGAGGCAATTAATATCAAAATGTGGGCTTGCTAATTAAGCAACAAAGCACCAGTGCCTTCCTGACAGGGGAGACATTTAGCTAAGAATTTTGTGTCTTACGTTACTCACAGAATCACAGAATGTCCCGAGTTGGAAGGGACCCACAAGGGTCATCGGGTCCAGCTCCTGGCACCGCACAGGTCTACCCAAAGTTTCAGAACACGTGGCTGAGCGCACAGTCCAAATGCTTAAATTCAGACAGGCTCGGTGCAGTGACTGCTTCACTGAATACTTCGCTACTTCATATGAATATTTTTTATTATTCTTAACAACGCACAAGCAGATGAGAAGTCACAGCTGGTGGTTAGCAGACAGGTCTCCACGGATTTTAATCTGTGCCAAGAAATCACCGTTCCACAAACCGCCGCGTGCCGCAGACGCTGTGCAGAGCGGCTCGTTGGTGCTTTAGAGGCACACGCAGCTGGAGAGCCCACGGTTAACGTGGAGGGTCAGAGATCGACTCTTAAGAGGGAGCTCAAGCAGCAGAGAAGACAACACCCAGAAAACCCATCCGAGCTCTGCAGCTCTAGCTCTTCATTTTCCATCTCGCAGTATCTTTTATACTTAACTGCTGCTTTGTGGGTATGACAGCAGGTTCTCCTTTGTAATTATGTCTGGAAATTAAAATTTAGAGACCAAAAGTCTCAGTCTCTCCTCACTGTCTCGACAAGAATGGGTTAGACTTGATAACCGCTACCTCTCAGCTCTGCAGGCAAGCACTCCATCTGCTCGCAGCCTCACAGGCACACCAGTGTGAGCATGCAGGGGAGTAAACAAAGGGATTAAAAACGCAGAATAAGCTCCAATTATCAATATCAACTGGTTAATCACAAAAGTAAATGTTCAGGACTGATAAAATACAGATGTGGCTTACGCTGTTCTCGTGTCTTTCTGCCATGAAATCCTGCAAGCTGTCCTTAAGTTCTTCATTGGCTTATCAAACCTCTCTCTTTATCCCTCCTCACAGCTGTTTGCAAGCAGCAGTTCCAGCACTAATCAACCACTGAGCAATCTTTTCATTCATAAGACAAATACTTTTTGTAACCAAATCACATGTTCAAAGTGTTGTACATTTAAACATTGACCTAAAATGGAACAAGATAAATTTAAACACAAGAAAATAAATGTTATCCAGAAGTGAAAAATATGATAGCACAGCCCTTTTTTTATTTTTTTCATTTTTTTTTTCTTTTTTTTTCTTTTTTTTTTTTTAATAAGCAGCCTAAAATACGCACGCAATTCCAACATACCCTTCCCCTGGAGCTGTAGCAGTCTTGGTATGAAGTTCTCTTTTGGACACCCATCTTATTAAATGAAGAATTGGTCCCTGGTGACTTGGCGCTGACCAACAGCACTTCAACATAAGGACACACCCCTTCAGAACAACAGAACAAACTAAAGCAGCACACGAGTGAATTTATCATTCCTATTACTTCTGTGTATGAAGGCCCCAGATGACACCCGACAGTTTGTCCTGGGACTGCAATCCTGCGAAAGCCACCAGTTCGTTTTTGAGAAACTGGCTACTGACTTCCCCAACCCTCTGGAAGTTGTTTCGGTCCACAATTAGCGTCTTCTACGCATCCTCATACAGCACTTAGTCAATTCTGCAAGATTGCCGTTTTCGTATCGTGAACCATAACGGGATTTTGTTAATATTTTCTCTTAGGAGGAAAAAAATAAAAATCACAGGAAGAAAAAGTTGGTTTGGGGTTATAAAGCAGCTCTGGACAGTAAGAAGCAGGGAATTCTTTTTCTCATGATTAAAGTTTTAAACATTTTAGCGTAATCATAAATTAAAAGTTAAAACATAGAGGCACTAATAATAAAATATTAAATAGACAATGATAGTGGATAAAAGCTGAATGGCTCATTCTGAATGAAACCTCATTATTTCATATACGCCTAAATGCCTACAGGTTTCCTTACTAGATTGTATTGCTGAGTGACAGACACACCAAAACACACAGTGAAGCTTCTCATAGCCAGTTGGAACAATAAATTGCCTGATGGAATGGCGAGAGATGAACAAGTTATTTATGTTGCAAAAAGTACTTAAATACTCAATAAAGACATAACAAACCCCACCCCACCCCCACTGTTATCAGACGCCACGTTGTGGTAGAACATCAGACAAACTCACAAATTTACCACAAAAATGTGTGGCAAAAAGAATATTTTATATATATGTATATATATAAATTTTTATATTTATGCCAATGTACTCACTCAGTACAAATAGCAAAATAGTATACCATTTCCTAAATACAAAATATAGCTTTCCAAAAAAATGAAACACACATTAGATATAAACCATCCAAAACTTGAACGATTGAAAACTGTATTCAAAATTAAATGACCCAGAGCAGGTCTCTTTCTGAAAAGTTCCCTTCATATCGGCAAGAAGCCTTACTACTGAAAACGTAATTCAATGCCTCTCAATGAGAGAGAGAAAGAGAGAGACAGAAAGAGAAAAGAAAGTTATGACGGACTGACACACAGGAAACAACATTAAAACAAACGAAAACTCTACACGGCTCAACTAAGCACACAAGTTAGGGAGAAAACACAGTAAACAGACTAGAGTTACTTAAAAACCATTTACAGACTACTCTTTGTTATTTAAAATAACAAAATGAAAAATGACATGATACCAGCTACACTATACCGAGGCATAATAGCCATACATGACAGCTGTTCGGCTCTAGCTGCGCTAACAGCTTTCTACGTGCAGAAGGAGAAGGAACAAGTGTCGGGACGAGGCTGTAGTGAGATATCACAAAACCTTCTGGACAGTCGGAGCACCCGAGAAATTCACATGCCTCACAACACAACTGCATGGTTTGGAGTGGGTTGTCTTTACATTCTGTAACAAGTCGAGTTTTCCACTGAAAGATGACAATCTAGAAGCTATACCTGGGGGACTGTCAGTAGGAAAAAAAACACTTTGAGTTTGCAATGAGCTCAATATGCTACAAAAACGCACCAGCTCAGGATGACGTGGAATTTTCGAGAACACATTAAAATGATTTAATTTGCCCCCTACTTGGAGTAAAGTCAAACTGGAGATTTACAACAGCAACAGCTGGAAAATGACTGGTTAAGGGGGTTTCTCGCATTTGGAGGGAAGTGGAAAAATTGTTTCCTCTTTCCTTAATCCTTATTTCTCAGAGCTTCTACTGACTAAGCAATTTAATACCACAAGAGTAGGTGCCATGGATTCCTAAAAGCTGCTTCTGATCTTTAAAGCCAGTAGATATCTATCACATTTTAAAAAACACAATGTGAAACTGAGGAAGAGAGAGGGAAAAACATGAAAAGAACAAAAGGAAGAAGGCTGGTCTGAAAATGGATAATGCAGCTTTAACAAGATCTGACCCATACGGTCAGAGCAAGAGACACAAAAGGGGCTGCTTCCTTAGCCAGGCAGAATGTTCCTTTCAAGTGGAAGGTATTTAAGAGGATAAGATTTTTAGAGTATAATTTAATTAAAAATTCCCCTTCATTTCTTCATTTTGTTAGAGCCACCAAACCCTTTCTCTATGTACAGGTACATGTAAGAGACACAGAAAACCGTTAATCACATTCTCAGATGGGAAGCACCCACCTCTGTCTGGCTATCTACAGTAGCAAGCAATTCTCTGCTTGTTTATTATAAGTATCAATATTTTCCTTGCCACCTACTGCAATTAATAAATCACAGTATTAGCTCTCCCACTTAACTGCAAAACATGCAATCCCTTCACTTACTGATAGCTATGAGTCATGGCTCATGTCACGGGTATTTGATGTTTCTGCTTCACTAGCTTTTCTAATCAGAAGAGGGGATGTGAAGAAGGAAGAGGAGGAAAAAGTAAACATGGTAACATGTATTACCTTCTAACAACAATAATAACTGACCAGATATGCTTCAAATTCAAAGAGCATCCCGCTCTTAGTGGGCACTAGGAGTCGGGTAACAGTACGATCCCATGCCCCAGTAAAACAAAGCATAGCTTTTCAGCATTATTGGCACTATGAATCTTGAATCTCAAATACTACAATCACAGCCTTAGGTGCTAGACACTGCAATTGGCCACAGATGTGCTCTTTAGAGAAGAGGGCCACTTTTTGACAGGAGCAATCAGTTCCACGCTGCCTAATCCAGAGTTACAAGGTCTGAAAGGATCTACGAAGTCCTCACCTCTTCCTTCACTGAATTTCTGCAGGGAAAAGGCAAGCAAAAAAAGTTAGACAATTAACAAAAGTCATCCTCTTCCTTCTAAGTAGTTACTTCACCTTGAAAGTGTCCTTCACAAGCAGGCATGAAACTATGAGTAATACCAGAATGCAGCACTCATTCACACAGCAGGATTACTTCCCTTCCACTCAAGTTCCTAACTTCACTCAAAACAGTTTCACTTCAGCGAAGCTTCTGGGAGATTTAGGGTGTCAACCGCCTTTTCTAAAGCCAAGTTACATACTGTGGACAACGCTAGATTCCAGAGTCCCACTGTTCTCAGTACACGTTTGTAGACAAAGCCTCTTTCCCCTCTCTGAAAAAGGCATCTTCCAAGAGCAGAATGTTTCCTCGAAAGAGCCAGTCCTGTCAGCTCATTTTTAGGACTCACCACGGGACACACAATACCCACCATATTCCACAGAAACTTGTTTTCACATTACACTATTGTAACCCAGAAGGCAACTTCAGAATAGTACAGACCTGAGGTGTGTTACCCAGTAAGCCTTAAGTTTTTACCTACAATCGTATTTTATAATGCTTGTATCTGCCAAGCTGTCAGAGATTCACTCGCTCCTTCCTAATAAAGAACGGGACTGTAATAGCAGATGGCAAAACACAGCAATCAAACAATAAACCTGTCTCAGCCAACTGCTTCACAGAAATTCTGACCTTTGACTGTCTTACATCACTCTTCATTCCAACCACTGATACTACACTCTTACTTCAGCATTACTGATATTTTAGCTGACCTCCTGAAGCATGGTAATACAGTCATGGGGAAAACTTGCCGAACAAACCGTGCGTGGCTGGAAAGAACCCGTAAACCCAAACACATCACTTACTTGCCTAACTAAAACGAGCCGGCCATGTTGTTCCCCTGGTTTTGCAATGACACAAGCAGATCATCAATTTTCTCAATATTCTGATTGGGTGCCATAGCTGAAGGTAGAGGAGAAGCCTCAGGTAGCTGCTGGGAGAGAAGCGTTGGCACTGCTGCTTGTCCCTCGCCCTGTGGCTGACCTGGCTGACTTATAGCCATCAACTCATCTGGCAGTGCGGCTGGTCCAGAAGGTAGCAGCTGGCCACAGTCTGTGAAGTAGCAAGTGAAGAACAAAAGGACCGTTTAAATTAGGTTAATGCACGTAGTAAATTAGCCATATACATATTTATATACGTTTTATACATATCCATATTGACTGTAAATTCTGTAGAAAGTTACAGGCAGTTTTGTTCACATGATCGCTTTTGTTTACCGCTCCCGCAAAGTACAAGCACAAGCTCAAGATATACACCCTGCCCTATGGACTCTGTGTGATACCTATTAATACCCTAATATATAGCAATATATTAATATATATATAAGCAATATATAGCTAGAAGAAAAACAAGATGTGCAGCACAGAGAAGCATTGGGTATGCCCACGCTTTGTCTTTATAAATGACAGCCGTGTATTTTTCAGGTCAGGAACGCACAGCCCTTTACAGGCAGATGGAGTGATCTGTATCCCAAAGAACTTACAATAAAGGCTGGATTCAGGGATGAGATGTAGAAAAGTGCAGACTTATCAAGTTAAGGGAGTTTCAAATACACTTCAATAGACACTTTTCTGAACAACGCAGCTTCAAAAATCTTTCCTTTTCTTCAACAACACGTGGAAAAACGAATTGCAGAAATTTTAAAAGCCAAATCCAGTAAAAGAAAGATTAGTGGAGCTGTCTTAAGAGAAAATACTCTATTTCTTTTTTTTTGCAGGTGTATATATATATTATTTTTATATCTATTGTTAATATTATACTTTATATCTATATTTCTATATAGACATAAAATTCTAGGTTGTTTCTGTCGCATACTAATTCTAAGTGTAAGAAACCAACAGGTATTTAAGCTAAGAGTTCTCTTACATTGCTAAGAGCAACACCAACACATACACCCTCAATTGTACTGCCACATTACTTATCTCAGGGGGTTTTGAAATGTAAATATAGAATTGAACAATCATCGTCTTGTGGACTCCAATTAGTAGCTCTTCTAAACTCTAAGCTCCGAACTAGGCATCTACCACTTACTGTTCTGAATGCCAAACAGGAATATTCCTGACGTTTGCTGAGATGAAGCAGGAGAATTCTGCAGCTGGTTGATAGCACCTCCTGCTGCGTTGTGAAATAAAGAAGCTTGCTGCTGTGGAGGAGAAGCAGTTCCTTGCATTCCGGCCATGCTGTTTTGGGAAGAGAACATAGGCGACTGCTGTAGCTCTTGCTGGCTCATACTGCTCTGCAAGGCAGACATGGAAGCTGAAGAGATGAAGAGGGTGACCTGTTGCTCTTGAGAACTTGGTGACCCTTGGACCAACTGAATTTGGGGTGAATTATGGAAGATGGCTGGCTGCTGTGCTTCGGCCTGGTTGGACCCAGGATTCTGTAGAGAAGACACTGTAGTTTGACTCTGGAATTGCATGGGCTGCTGCTCCTGGTTCATCGGGGCCATGTTCGTCTGTGGATGAAAAATGGATTGGCCTTGTTGCTCCTGATTAGTAACTGGGTTTTGGTTCGGGTTGAAAATCATGTTTTGTTTTTGAGAAGCAATTGTACTCATTGCACCTTGATTACTGAACATCATGTTCTGCTGCTGCTGCTGCGGCTGCTCTTGAGATGGAGGACTACTCTGAATAGCAACTATTGAATGCTGAGGCTGGAAGATGGCTCCTTGCTGGTTCTGGGGAATTGAACTGGATTGGATGGAGCCCATTGATACTTGAGGCTGAAACAAACTTTGCTGAGCAGGCTGAGTCTGCGGCTGTTCTTGGGGAAGCATAGAACTCTGGATATGAGATATTTGTGTCTGCTGCTGGAAGGAAGTTGGTTGCTCAGTGTTTGTTGCTGCCTGGAGAGGAGAAATGGAATTCGGGCTTGTAAAGAACGACATCTGTTCTTCTTGAGATGCCGGGTTGCTTATTGAACTCTGGGAAAGGAACATGTTGGCAGACTGCTGGTCTTGAGGAACTGAAGAGCTCTGTAATACGCCCATGGTGCTCTGTGAGTGGAACATTGGAGGCTGCAATTGGTCAGAGGAATTAGTACTGGTCTGGTTGTGGACAATGGAATTTGGACTGTGAAAAATGGAGCCTTGTGTTTCCTGTGGTATATTCTGAGTATCACCAATAGGATTCTGAGAATGAAAAAGCTGAGCTTGTGAGTGTGCAGACTGCTGCATAAAGTTTGCTGACTGAATAGACATGATTTCTCCGCCCTGCTGGAACAGACCACCCCCTTGTTGTTGAGCTCCACTTGCCTGAACAGACATCATGTTTTTTGTAGATGAAAAGAGATTAACTTGAGGTTGACTTTCTCCACTGTGCTGCATTTGAACCATGGTCTGAAATACAGAATTCTGCATCTGTTTACTCTGTCCTGAAGCTTCCTCTCCATCTGCAGAACTTGATGCCTGAAACATATTAGGCCCATTGTTAGAGACCTGCTGCTGAGCAGTTGGAGTGGTCTCACTTCCAGAAACACCAGGAGATGAAGAGAATAATTCACACTGCATTTGCATGTCTTCGCTTGTTGACAACCCACTCATTATATGTGAAGCCTGCTGGTAAACAGGTGACTGTTGGAGGGCTCCGTTCCCTGAAGTTGTTGAAGAGAACAAATCAGACTGCATCTGCGTGGCAGCCTGGCAAATGTTTTGTTGGATTCCTATCACCATTGCTGCAGAAGTCTCCATTGCCTGCTGCTGCTGCTGTTGCTGCTGCTGCTGATTGGACAACGCATTTTCAGGCTGTGAATGAACATTCTCACCTCTTCCAGGCAAAAGGTTGTCCGGTCTGGAATGGACAGCCGTCTCTGATGAGGAAAACATCCCAGGATTTACACTATTTTGTATCTGACTAACTTGCTGAAAGATATCTGCATTTAGCTGATCTTGAACATCCTCACTGCTCTCTGACCCAGAAAATAAAACAGAAGATAACTGCTGTTGAGCTTCCAGTACCTGCTGCACCAAGTCAACATTTCTACTGCTGCCTGTGGCAGTGTTAGTTGGAAAATTTCCAGCTTGCAGTTGCTGTATTGTGTTCTGTAACTGACTCACACCGCTTGCTGATGAGAAAATACTTGATGAAATCTGTTGCTGTAATGCCTGTGCTGGTTCTGATAGTGTAGACTGTTGTGTCTGTGATCCATCAGTTAATTGTGACAAAGTGACTACCGTGCCATCTGATTGCAAAACTTCTCTGGTTTGGGAATCTCTCGTCTGGAACTGTGCAGCTTGCTGCAATAACGTGTCACTGTTCTGCAGCTGACCTGGAGTAGAGACTGCTGAAAAGCTACCAGGCTGGGAAATGTCCTGCGTTTGGATTGTAGTTAGAGTCTCTGGATTATACACCTTCGGCTGTATTTGTTGCTGTTTTTCGCTTTCAGAAGGTAAATGGGAAGCAGAAGTTGCTATGCCAGACATGCTGCTTTCCAATGTTTGTTGAGTTGGTCCAACCACCTTCGAAGCCTGAAAAGAGCAGCAATACATTAAGCCATTCACATGCCTGTTCAGGTTACACTTATCAAATTTCCACCAATCCGTGATGTTCAGGAAAGACCAGATGGAAGATTTGATGGCTATGCATCCTTCCGTACCTAACCAGAGGAGCAAGCAAATGACTGGGAAAACAGTGGAAATGCTACTTCAAGGACAATCACAGAATCACAGAATCACAGAATTTCTAGGTTGGAAGAGACCTCAAGATCATCAAGTCCAACCTCTGACCTAACACTAACAGTCCCCACTAAACCATATCCCTAAGCTCTACATCTAAACGTCTTTAAAAGACCTCCAGGGATGGTGACTCCACCACTTCCCTGGGCAGCCCGTTCCAATGTCTAACAACCCTTTCGGTAAAGAAGTTCTTCCTAAAAGACAAGTCATAGCACAATTCGATGAAAGCAATACTGAGAAGTTATTGAAAAAAAATCCTCACAGTAATGTACTCGTTCTGTGTCACAGGACAAAAAGAACGTTCATCATAGCACCACTCACTAACCAATCACTGCTGGCATGCAGGGACAAGATAAGTTACTTTCAGAGGAAATTGTCCATTACTTTAATCGTGTTCTGTGATCGTATGTTTTGGCCAGACTGATCTTGGATGTGACATTTCCCATGTGTTCCTCTTCTCCACTCTGCACCATTAGGACACGGCTGATGAGATTAATACTATTAAATCAGTATCTTCAGATCACAATCAAACTTACCTTGAAGACAGGGGGAGATCGTTTTTCTGTGCTTACTTCCATTGGAGCCACATCTTCATTCTTAATCATACTGCTTGGTATAAGTGGAGTTATCAAGGCACTAGGAAGAATATTTACGTTCTCCGGGTTACAACCGGTGGCATTCACTGCTGCAGTCACAAATAAAAAAGAAGGGAAATGAAATGTTAACATCCACCACACAAAGCACGGTTTTCTAGTGGTGGCCTGCTTCCCATTTAACTTCTGAGCCCCGCCATAAGAGCTCGCATTCCCTCGTAAGATGCTATCATGCAAAGAGATCACTGCAACCGTTTGGATAATTCAAGTAATCCTAGAGTTTTACAGTAATATTAACGTTTTTATTGAACTCTTTATCTTTTGGGGCCAGGACAATCATCCACCGACTGCCTGGAAGTGCAAACAAATGATTAATATATTTTTCCACAAATTACAAATGTATTTTACCTCACTTTAGCTGTACAACTACTCTATTTTTAAATGTCTGTTTTCAGACTAGTGCATGAGCAGAACACTCAACGCGTTCAGACAGTATTTTTATTCTGTTAAAGGACTAGCCAAGAGAAAACTTGATATATCTGCGTGCCAGCTCTCTATCAAGAGCAAGCTGTTGTTTTGCCTTTACAGTGCCTATATTTTTTTCTTTTTGAAGTAGAAAGGTGTCTCTTCTTGAAATGAATTAGATCTCTTTAGTTTTGATTTTCCCTAATTCAGTTAAAAAAAAAAAAAAAAAAAAAACTAAGATCTTTGCTGTAAGTAAAATTAGCTTTTTTGATTTAAAATACTGCTGAAATTGTTTGAGCTTAAAACAAACCAATGGAAAAACGTATAAAAATACACATAGATCTGAGGGTTTTAAGTAAATTAAAGAATTCTCTTCAACATACAGCAAGAAATCTCCATGCCTTAAAAAGATGTAAATCTTACAATAACATGGCAGTAAAATGTCTGCAAATTTGTATCAACAGTATGCTATGTCCTTGGTCACAGTCCTGGTATGCTTATTCTACGTACAACCAACATTCTCTCCTGAAATGTTATTTTCTGTCTTCAGTAATAAATTCTCAGCCATCGGTACGCAAACAGTCGTCAGTACACAAAGAGCCAAATAAACTCTTTCCCTCCTCCTGTTAACTCGCATATTTGGAACGGCCCCAAAATAGAGGCCACGTGACGTGCTGGGCTGTACTTCTGGCAGGGAATGCAATTTGAGTGAAAAACTCCCAACTACGCCAACTTCAAGACGGCCAGTCAGACACAGCAACCAGTATTCTTCTGTACTTTAGTCACAATTGACAATTTTTTCTCTTTTACATGCTTAATCCTGTCATGTTAAACAGAAATGATGAAAATTTACATATAAATAATTAAAAAATCGTGATGCTACACAGATTAGTTGCTAACAATGGTGTCTTGGTTCACAGTGACACATCTGGTGGGAAGGATGAGAAAAAGAAACGAGATTAAGAATGAAAAAGGAATGAAAGAATGAAAGAAAAAGGTCCTGTGCAGGACCTTGGCAACAACATTTATTCTATTTGCCCAGGGCTGCAGTAAATGATGCCACTTAAATGATGAATTCTGTGATGTCGCTCCCAGTGAAAAGAAACAGGAAAAAAAGCAGCATCCCAGTGGATCCCAGCTGCTCTTTATCATTTCAGAGGAGTGGTGAAGGACAACCTGGGACGTACGCAGGGACAAAGTACGTAACACAGACAAAATTGCCTGACCTCAGGTTCACATACAACCTGAAGTGGAATAGGAACAGGAATGAGTCAACCAAAAAGCTAGCTAGCAGAAAATCCACACAAGAAAATTAACTTTCGACCACAAATTAAATACAAGGACTCAACCCAATACGAAGAGCACACTGTTCTTATGAAGAGCAGATGTTCTCCTGAAGCAGTTGGTATCTTGCCTTGGTTAAGCCTCCACACTAGATTAGATACATGTCAGGCTTGCCCTGATACATCAGTTATTATTATCCTTATCTTTTTAATCTTGCTACTAAGAAGTCTTACCAGTACTTTTATCAGCTTGCTTCAATACCCTACATGTTTTTGCAAATTTCTCCCTGAATATTCTCTGCAGGTTTAAACTCATCGTATCTTGTATTATCCTCCCGAACAAGTTGTAAAGTCAACTTGTAAATATATCCCCTGCCAAGGCCCAATATACAACTATTAACTTTAAACATGAGCTTCATGATTTTAACCTGAAGCTATGGATTCCTATCAAACTTGTGATCACGTTGTTCATTTGCTTACCTTTCAACCTGCTTTCACCAGAGCAGGCTATGGAAATTTCCATTAACCTCTGTACACCTCCATAGTTTTAACAACCAACTCAGAAACATTTCCTTCCTTTATTTCAGTATAGGAAGGATCAATTCACTTCACTTAAAATCCAGGCAAACCAAAAAGCTGCTCCTTTAGAACAAAATAACAAACCTTCCATGGACAAAATGCAAATTTCAGAATTGCACTGAAAGCAATCCTAAAATCCCTGGACAGCTTCTACTCTGTCTCTGCTACTACCATACCTTTATAACTTTAAGGAAAAATGACAAGTATGTTAGGTTTTTCAGTGCTGAGTTTTTATTTTTTCCCTTTCACTTTCTTTTTGGCTCAAATTAACACTACACAGATTTTTAAATGCTTTGTATTATCTGCCATATTCGGTTTCTCTCTGTTTAAAATTCTTGCAAAGAAAGAAGGCTAAAATGCAGGGCCCGAGGCACAAAAAAAAAAAAAAAAAAAACACAAACAATTTTTTAAAAATTGTTTTTTGCAGAGTTTTTGCTCTGCACTATCTCACATTACGATATACTTAAAGGAATATGGTTATGAAGCAAAATACTCTGGATTTGAAATCAAACGTTAGTGTAAGAATATGGCCAGATCTTATAAGCACATACTTATCCCCACAGGACAGCTGATTCATTCCTGCAAAATTTGAGTGGGAATTTATAGTTAAATTATTACCAACAATGATAAAAATCAATTTAGTACCTTTTATAGCCTCTTCAAAAGAACAATGTTGGGCTGGGCTGGAGATTTCCTTCTTCACTTTAACATTCAGGGTACCAGCTGCTGAGGCAAAACACATTGAAAACTTCCTTATGCTAGAACAGCAAACAAGCAAAAAAATCCAAAACTCAAAGCAAACTAAAAGAGTTACTTATACCTTGAAGTAACTAAAGCCCTTTGAAAACCACAGAAACAACCTTTTTTTGTGAATACACCAATAATCGCAGTGCCCACAGTATCATTCATTTTCACTTCCAAAAATGAAAAAGCCACTCAGCAACTGCACTGTACCTTGTAATATAGATAAATAAATAAAAATACACGATGTGGTCAAACTGCAACATTCCTTAGGATAAAGCTTGATGATAGTTTCTCTTGTATTTGGTGCACAGTATGTAGCATATCTGCTATTTCCCCCTACTCAGCTTCATTTTGAACCTCATAGTAGAAATGGCTAAGAACAGTGGCCTACACGCAGCTGAAATTTGAGATACTTGTCACATAAATGAATAATGAAATCTGAGGGCTTGGCTCTCCCCAGCAGAGCAAATCTCAACAAGAGGAGTTCAAAAAGATTCCTATTACCTAACATTTATGTAATTTATGGTCTATACGCTATGCAATCAGGAATGAAAGGTTTAGCAGGTAAAACTGTCCGTTCCTTCCCCCAGTTTTCTATTTGACGTACATGTATCTGGAGTGTATGTAAATGGCTGCACATCGTGTGATCGGCCAGCATTGGTCACCACGTAGATTCCCACAGAAACAGCTGAGGTTATTTGCTGGTCATGATATGGTGGCACCTTCACAATAAGGTGATTCTGCAATGCAAAAAGAATACATAAAATGATATTAGAAAATTTATTTCATTACTATTAATCTTAATTATATCTACATCCATCAGAACACAGAAACAGCCTACTAAAACACTAGAAAAATGGGGAAACCTGGTCAAGTTACGTGTTCCGCAAGGTCAGTTGGCAGCAGTTCTTGTGCTACAACAGAGATTTGAATATTCTGCCCACATGATGCTCAGGCAACTTACAGCTCAACTGAAATGTGCAGAAAGGAAAACCATATGAAGTCTGTTACTTTAAACAGAAACTTATGCCTACCATGCCTGAATGAACTGCAATCCATTTGCCATAACATTCTGCTGGAATCAGATACTTCAGTGTTCCGCTGAATCAGACCTTTGTATTCAGTGTGGACAGAGGATGCAGTCTCATGTTACACTTAAGTAGATTTAACACTGAGCAGACACCAAAAACATGCTTGCAATCATCCAAGAGCAATAGTGCTGAGTGAACTATAGGCTACCTACTCCCCTACTACCTGTCCATCCACTAGCAAATGGAAACACAAAGCAAAGAGAAGTGGAATGCTGCCTTCAGAGGTGGGAGCACATCTGTCAGGCATCGTGTACATTCAATAACTTCTCTAATTTCAGTCCAATAATCCATAAAGACACTCAGTTGTGTGAAAAAGAATGAACCAATATTCTGAAAAACATTTCAAAGTGGAACCAAAATTCAGCTGAGTGTGAAGACTATGGTGTACACACAATATCTTCCCACCCAATAGTAATCTCTCATAGGAAAGCTATTTGAAAAATTGTATTAGGCCTTTTAATTAAATTGCACACAAGGGCAAACGCTGACCCACAAAGTTCATATACCACACTCCTGCTGTGGTAGCTACGTTCCCAATTAGAAACTAAACAATTCTACTTGTGTAGTCCTGACTGACAACAACGGCAGCCTACCAGACTCACTGAAGAACTCATCTGAAGGAGTGTTATTTACAGAAATGCACAGGAAAAGGGGAAGGCTTATTCAATTTTCCTTTGGAAAGAGTCAGAACCAGTCAGACACTGGGTAAATCAGGAAGCCTGTAACACCACTTTTGATTTTCACAACAGAACTGCAGGTTGTATTGTCTAAGTGGCTTTAACATGGGTTCTATTTCCAAGATGGTATTTCCTGGGCATCAGATTTTAAAGCGTGATCTGCACAGAAGTGCTACATGCATGCCAGAATAGTGTGTTGCCTTATTCCAGCTGACACAAAGCTATACAAGAAGTACTTCTGCACACTACCTGGGGATGCTTTACTTCAGACAGATTTTAATTGGAATCTGTGCATGTCAGCTTCCAATGTACACATCGAGCGGTCATGCACACAGAATGCCACTCATCCAAAAAGTTCTGTTGGGCTGGCTGCCAACTGCCTCCTACCTCTTTTCTTCCACACAGCAGTTCTATACCAGTTTAGGCACTTAATGAACATATTGCTTTTTTGTTTTATTTTTTAATAAACTGAAAAACAGTATCGAGTAAAAAAAAAGAACAGATCCAACAGAATCTCATCTCTCATCTTTGGAAAGAGCGACGGACTGCAAAATAACAGTCCCAAAGGAGAAGCTTGCTACTAGAGCAGAGAGGCTGTCCCTGTAGAGAAGAAGTGTTTATTATCAGTTTAAAACAAAACTGGAAAAGTCTTTTTTCCCTTTTCTTTCTTCAATAGTACTGACTGAAAACAAAAACACTGGGTACATATTCCATCTCTAATCAATGTGAGCCCCACACATGGTATTTTTAGCACAAGTGAAATCTTCCTGAACTTGTTTCCTTGCATTTTATGCATAATACTTTGCATTTTATGCATGGTATGCCATTGCTCCTGGCCCACAGTTGCCAAGACACGGATATAAAACCTAACTATCAGATCTCGATGATATCAAAAAGGAGTCTTTTCCGGTATTTATAAAAGAGCGAAATAGTAATTTAAAAAAATAAAAATAAAAGTAATAATCAGAAGTACCTGATGAAATAATTCCATGTCTATTTCAGCTTCTGCCTTCCAAGAATTTTCATCTAAATGAAAGTTAAAAAGCATAATTTATTGCATATCCATATAAAGCAATTTATTTTAGTGCCTTTGATTCAGCTTCTCGATTTGCTCCCTACAACTAAACTGTATGAAACAACATAAACCCAAACATGCTCTCTTCATCACCCCAAGCTGGTATTGCTTTCACACTAACCAGAAACGTTCTCTTGGAAAATCACTTTTGTTCCTTTTAGAAAGTTCTTGCCAATCAGAAAAACTTCCTCTTCACCCTTCACTGAGCAACTGTGCAGACTTTTCTTTAGGATCTCTGGAACTCCTGCTGGTTGAGCTGCAATTGAAAAAACACATAGCTTGAAATCCAATAAAATATTAATATCCAGAACAAAGAGCTTTCACTTACAGGATTACAACTTACTTCTTTCACTTACAGGAAAGAACAACATAATTCTTAAATTTCTTCCTTTACTTTATGATATGTGACAAAAAATATATATACATATATATATATATATCACTTCTTTGCTAAATGTAATGACCCTCTTTAAAAAAAAATCACACTTAGGTAAATAACCCACTAGTAATCTTTTCCCTTTTCTCCTGCATTTATTAAGTCTTTGAAACAAATCTTTCAGTGTTTGAGCTGCGTTCAAGAGCTACATACGTTAGCTAATATAAATCCTTGCTAGAGTCACATCTCTGCACTTGAGGAGTACAGCAATTGCTATCCTCTGAACTAGTGGAGCGGATGCAGCAAAGCTGCAGTTTCTGAGGAGCTGAATAGGAGCCCTGATACAACAGGTATTGACTGTTAAAAAATATCAAGAAAAGCAGCCTCAGATGTACCGTGGCCTCCTCTGATTTCATTTTCCATGGTGTTCAGTGCAACCTGAACAGTCAGTGCAGCCATCTGTGCTCAGTGCTAAACAGAGCATTTTAATAAATAGCTATGAAAGGTTTCATTCTTCCATTGAACCAGAACAGATCTCCCCTCCGGGCTCCATGTACTCCCAAATCTGGGAAGAGCCATGCTTACTAACTTATTACAAGTAATTTCTATCACTGAAAGCAGGCAGATGAAAGTGACAGTACAGAAGGGATTAAAACCTGCATCAAAAAAGTCATATTATCAGTTCAAAGCAATCATGACACAAGTTCTCGTCTTTTAAAAGGCAAAAAACCATTTAATAAGAGATTAGGCAATTTGTAGCTACTTTTAAATACTAGTCAGTCATTCAACACCCCCCTCCAAATAAAAACAACCCACCTGATTTTAGCCACAGCAACTCAAATAATCAGACCAACATTGTGGTGTCCTCCTTCCCTCCCCCCCCCAACTTCAATCACACTAAAATCCTGTCCTCTAATACCAACTCTTTTATTTTGATACTTACTGCACAGAATTGGGGAAGAAGGCGTCTGGAGAGTCAAAGTTGAACCATCCTTGCGAGTGATGTTAACACGAAATACCAGCCTGGCACGTGTGCTTTTTTTCTTGGAACCAGCAATCCCTATCCTAGCTTCAACATCAGCATTTCTCAGCTTCAGTATTCCCACACAATCAACCCTAACGACACAAAGTGGTTGAGAGTTACAGAGTTTAATAAATTCATCCTCTTTTAAAATATTTTGACTAATAGATTAAACAAGCCACAAAGAAGTCAGAACTCTTGAAGTAGAAATATTATTAGATTAGTCACATGAAATTGCTGTATAACCACTCATTATATAGTCCTGTCTTCAATTCTTCCCTACTTAATTTGGATGCTGAACCACGGGAGGAATATGAAAGAACTATGAATAAAAAAGAAAATGCAACATAACAAAATTATTCAGGTAAGCATTCAATTTATCACCACAGATCTTTATTCTTCCATTCCTCTGGGTTTGCAGGGTTACTACTACAAAACGTTCTGGACAACAGCTAAGGAATGGGGATAAGTGTGATAAGGGAATTAATCACACTTAAGAAGCAGACACTGTAAATTGAGGAAATGCTTCTCCTGCTGACATCAAGACAAGGTTATTAAGAAGTGATAGCTTTCAAGCACAACCATATATCCATTTAAAAACAAAAAAAAAGACATTCTACTGAAAAACATACTTGAGAAGATCACACCTTTTCTATAACTTAAAATACATGTGAAAAGCTTTTAAGGGATCACTTCTATCTGAAATTTCTTGTGAGATCTAAACCACACAGGCACAAGAGGCCATTTGCTCAAAAATCTGCTAGAGTTAACAAGGGCCATCAGACTGGGCTTATCCCTTTCAAGCAACAGCTATAGTGTTTAAATGCATCTGAAAACCTGCTGCATCCAAAATGTTGTCTATATTTGACCAGATTGCTCTGTAAAGATAGGAAAGCACTAGGCATTCGTGACAAAGGACTGTGTGATAGGAATGGCAGTAATGGAACAAAGAGAGATGAGAAAACTCAGAATTTAGCCTCCAAAATCCCCAGCCTTTCTGGGCCCTAAAAGGATCTGAAGATCCCAACATTTGTCCTGCCTCCTCTGATTAGCCATTTCATACTTGCTAAAAGAGACAAAGGAAGCAAGGACAACTTCATAGGTCATGTAATGCTTGGATATGTGCATTATTCTTTAAACAGTGCATAAAACTCCAATATAACAAAGTTCATTGAAAAAGCTATAGAAAAGGACGAGATTAAGCATTAAGTGTAATAAGCTGAGAACATGGATTTAGAAGGTTATTATTCATGTAGCTTCACAAAGAGCCTGACGTGCTGAGATACTAAACAACCCAACTGAAAGAGGAAAGCCAGTTTCTGAAAACAAGCTAATAAATTAAAAAATTATATATATAATTAAAATAGCTACTCACGCAAGTGTCATATTGTTGCTAGGGTCCAGTCCAACCTCAATAACAGTAGTCCCCTCGATATCCACTTCTTTGCAGGGAGTAGTGTTTCGCCCAGTTACTCTGCAGGCCTGGTAGAACCCGTGTGGTTTCACTCGGCCAGAGTCATTGCCCACGAATACCTGCAGCACCACCGGCTCGTTGTGACCTTCCAGCTGAAACACAGCAGCATGAATCATATTGACTGACCAGCAATGCCTTGTAGTTAAAATCAGGAATATTTTATGCAGCTGAACTTGAAGCAAATCTGCTCCTAGTGTTGCTGGAAACAATCCTAGGAAAGCATGACTTTTTTTTAATCTAGTTTATAAATAAAAGGTAATGTATGTTTTTAATCTTTTGTCATTTGCTCATCTATTAAAAGACAAAAAAGTCATTTAACACATGGTTGAAATGAATATATATACACATATACATACATAGTTAATTTTGGAGTTCTTAGCTGGTTTGCAAAAAAATAGAAATACTGCTAAGATCACAGTATGCCCCTCACGTCCAAAAGGAGCCACTAGGTTACAACAGGTAGGTGGGATACTAGGAAGTACGAAACCAAGCAAACAAACAAACAAAAAAACTCTTGGCCTTTGTGTACTTGTTTTTTTTTCCCTACCCTTAGCTCAGATTTCCTGAAGATCCACTGACTCATTTTGACTGTCCAACTCAATTAGACTTATGTATGCAGGGTAGGAACTCGTTTGCCTACTGGTAAAGCAAGCTTGGGCTTCCAGGCATTCAGTAACATGAAACTCTTCCAAACAGAAAATTTTCTCTGACGAGTGCTAAAGGGAACTGGAAAAGGAATTAAAAGGAAGTTCAGATGAACAAAGGCCCATTAAGAAAATCCACATAAACGAGCACTAAATCACCATAGCAACAGGAGTATATGAATGGATTCTTTTCTTAGGAAGCTTTACTGGACTTCTGCATTACTGAAGAGGACCGAGTGAAGTGCTGGAGATGCTTGCAATGCTGTTGAACTGGACTTCAGAGATAAGTATATTTCTATACTCTGTCAGCACAAATCATTAAGGCTTGCATTGAAAACAAGTGTTTCTTTGTGGACCTGATAAATCAGCCTGGTCTGAACTGCTTTGCTGCTTTCTCAAAGTAGAATAACTATGAAAGAGCATTAGAGGAAATGTTTGGGGTTGTTTTGGTATGGTAACAAATGTGGTTGTCTGCTTGCTTGGCCTGCTGGCCACAGTCCTCGCAGTACAGCCAGGATGCTATTTGCCTTACTTCCAAGGAGCACGCAGTGCTGGCCTGTATTCATTTTGGTGCCCACTGTCACAATCATACTGTGATCAGTGCAACTTTTGTGATATTTGACATCAGTTCTTCTGCTTATCTCCAAGCACAGCATTACTCCCAGTCAGCCCCTCTCCCACTCACATTAGAAAACTGTCACAAGCACAGAGCTGAAGTCCTTGCACTGCATCAGCAAGGGTATACAGCCCTCCTTGCAGATGGACAGACATAAGAAATCTTTCACAGTGAGAAAGATCTGTGAGTAGGATACTCTTGTTCGTCATCTACAGAACACATTGTCTGTTACTTTCCCAGCCAGTCAGTAACAGACACCCAGACATTACCATTGAACTTCCTTCTTCCTCTGATCTCAACAAGCCAGCTCCTAGTTTCATGCTGGAGCTGTGTACAGTGAAGGAGCTCCTTCTGGTAGATGGCTTTGTCTCTTGTTTCTAGACAGTTGGTGCACATTAACAGTGACACCCAGCCACCTGCGCTACCCCAAGTCTCTGTGACCCCAGTCAAGTCACAGCCCTGTGACTACACAAGGAAAGAGACAGGACCTGCAAATTCACATTCTATATATCAGAGGACAAACTGCGAATGTTCTCCCTCTTGAGCAGGAATGTGAGAGACCTCTCTGTAACCTTCTTCCCCATGTTTCGTCTCCATTTGTAGCTCTTCCTCATCATCTGGATGAGGATCACCTCTTCACACACAGTTCATCTAATTGTGAGTCTAGCAGGATATGCATCACAGGTGAGGTATCATTGCCTTGACATAACATTTCCTGCCTCTTGTAATTTTGTAATGCAGATAGATGTCTTTGTACCCCAAAGAAGAGAGACAGAACAGTTCTACAGCCTTTGCAGTAAAGAGATTGCAAGGTCTCCTCCCCTTCCTCTAAGAGTAGAAATTCTAGGTCTTATCTGAACTGAACCAGCTCCCATTCTACTAAAGTATCGCTTGGAAAGGAATCCCCGTATCACCTGATACTAAACAGCCTACCTTCACAGTTGGAAAACCTTGCTGTGTCCGGTCTTTCACTGAGCCTCGGCTGCCTTCAGTCAGATAACGAGCCCTGTGCTGGGTTTCCGGCTGTACCACTATCTTCAGCTCCTTCCCTTCGCTTTTAGTTGGATACTGACCACACAACATTGGGGTCTTCTTCCCTCCAGCTCCTTTCTGGCTCTCTGGTGCTCTGAGAAGTCAAAGCAGACCGTTAAAGATGTTATAAGCAGCTCACCAATAAAAACAAATGAAATCACAGAAAAGCTACAAAAGTAAGGAGTGTGTATTAATGTGCAGAAGATGCACGGTTGAGAGCAAACATGGGAATTCTCTTTCTGACAGAGAAGGAAACCTGCAGGATGAAGAGGAATGGTGCTTCCCTGCCTCTTCCATCCAGTGCAACTGCTTTTCATAGCGTAAACATAAAGGAAGGGAAAAGCAATTAGCATTAAACTGCATTAACAAATAGAAGGCTTGTAACCTGCTGTTTTCAAAGGATATGATACGGCTTGGTATTATTGGAATAAACTGCTCCACTTCTGTTAAAAATATATGTATGTACGCACTCACACCCTGAATGGATTTAAGGTTAAATGGTACTTCTTTAAATAGGAAAACAGCCTCATGCCTGTCTCCTCCTGAAAATGTACATCCATGCAAACTCAAATACCAGTTTCTGTCAAAATTCATAAATTTATGTTAAAAACAGATTTGTCGTTGTAAAAGGCTCTGACAAAACTGCACAAAGTTAACAGCTGCAGTATGTGCAAAAAGACTTGTCTCCTTCCGGGTGCACACCTCAAGATGCACTGTACTTGTGATCAGTTCCATAATTAAAAGCTGAATAAAGAAGCCCTCCAAAGTATAATGTTACATGGTCAATTCGTTAAAGCACAAGGGAAGATAACGCTTGATCCTGTACAGAGCAGGTTTCTATAATTATCCTGAAGTCCATCAAACCCATCTAACATTAACAAATGTAAACATGTCACAGCAAATGGGACAGGCAGAAGGAGCTCGATGAGCTTATGCAGAATGTAAATTCCTTTTTTTTTTTTTGAACTACCAGAAAGTAGCTTTTAACAGTTACAGACTGAAAAAAGCAGCTTTAAGTCACAGTTGTGATCTGCTAAAAAACAACAACAAAAAGAATCCTGTTTCAATGTGCAACATGCGGAATTTATCCAGGTGCCAGCTGTCATGCTCTCACTTCCACTAAACCTTCCGAAGTTTATAATACAAGTAACACAGGGTTGCGCTGTACATTGGTGAGCTGTTAGGAGGTTTGTGCTGTGCTTGAATTCCATTTCTCCCCCTGTTCCTGAGGGCTACCTGTGTCAGCACCCAGCAAGCCTACTGCTCGCGGCCTTGGGCTCGTCTCACGGCCTGCGTCAGCCACGTAGCGGCGATGGGGCAGTCTGGAGGGTATAAAAACCTGCACTAACACCACGTCAAGAAGTCCTGATTACTCAGCCATGGTCACGGTTAACAGGCTGGTTGAGGAAAAAAAAGTTATGTAAAAATATGCCATATACAAAACCTGCGACACACTAAATAAACTGCAATTAACTCCGCTATGCTCTTTGCTTCTGTACAAAATAAGCAAGAGCAGTGCTTGAATTTAAGCCGGTGGATTGCGTATTCTGACCTTCTCATACGTGGGAATTCCAGCTAAATAAATTAATACAGAGGACTAAAGTACAAAATTCTGAAGGGTAAAGTCAGAGAGGCAGCCATTAAAATGAAATTCTCTTTTAACACTCAAAATACAGTTTTACCAGGGGCACATTGACACTGTGGCCTCTCCAGCACATCCTTGTGCTTTCCTGAAATTACTTCACTCTTAAAACCCAAGTTCATTGTCAACACGCTGACATTTTACACATCGTAGTATTTATCTAAAGAGATGACACCTAAAAATTATTTGGAAAATCTTCCCTTTAGAAACTTGAAGTAATTGTTATTTTCAGTCAGATTAGATGAACATGAAAGGAATTTTAAAGATTTCACCAGAATTTCTCAGTGCTTCCTTCTCAAATTATGAGGATTTATCATTTACACATCTTTTTAATTTAGTCAAAATATAATTCTAGTAGCCATGCACGTACAAATAGTAAAAATAATATTTCTCTCTCACACACACCCCTTTATTTATTAGCTTAATTGTTACCAGCCAATGTCTCCTCAAAGCTAGCACTTCCTTTCTAGGACAGGAATGTAAACGGCAAAACCCATGATTCTATTGAAATAGATTTCATGAGTTAACTTTGGTCTGGTCCTGCACTTGCATCATGGCTGTTCCAAGTGGAGGCCTGAAAGTGAAAGTGAGACCAAGCATGACTGAAAGCTGGGAATCTTTGCCCTACATCAATTCATCTGTTTTTAAAAGGCTTTCAGAAATGCTAAGGGTTTCCACAGGAATCAATTCTTTTTTCTGTCTCTGAAAGCCAACTACAAGTCTCTTTTAAGACAAACTATTTCCGCTTCACAAATTACCAAGTGTTCTTTCCTTGCTTTTTTCTTAAAGCCAAGAGTAAATGACCTTGCTTGGCTGAACTCCACCAGGCTGCAAAATTTAACAAAAATTTAAGTGATGCTACCGCAACCTGGAGTTGTCTGTAATCTAGAGTTGTAATACTAAATTGCTATATTCCAACTATAGAACTAGCTTTTCTAATATCTTAGATATCTCTTATTGCAAAGCTCTTATTTAAAAGGACAATTCTATTACACAGGATTTTACTGTGGTTCGATCCAGCCTGTATACCAGACATTAAGCATACATGCTTATCTAACCCTGTGTTCACCGAATCCTAATGCCAGTGTTCATTGGTTAGTCCCTAATATTTTGGGGAGTATTATAATCTTGTGATATTTTAGACTGAGACCACATATACTGTTCCCAGGTTTACTAGATCTCCCATTTCTGTCCAGAATCACAGAATTCTTGCCTCCCAATAGTTTCCTCCCTTTGTAACTGCGGGACTGAACTCCTTTGTGCTTGGTGGAAGCAGCTTCCTCATTCCAAGAAAACATGTTAGTTTGCTTCCTCAGTTCTACCACGAACAAATGTTTTACATCATTAAAATTTTCAGCTGCCAAAAATAAGAGATGCTGGGCAACTTCAGTCAAGCTTAAAGCATTTGCTGTAAAGACACTTAAAACAAAAAACGGAGAAATAAAAACCCACCCAATTGGTGCTGTACAGGTTTGAGGGGAGGAGCAGGTGATGGTACCAACTCTTTGTTACCAGCTAGCTCCATCTTTCCAAATGGTGTACCTAATACAGCAGGAAGCAGCAGCACACTCTGGAGAGTTTCTCAGAATCACCTCACAGTGATTTTTAAGTATGGAACTGCAATGACCCTGGGAATACAGACTCCAGGCTCTTTCCCTTTGGAATATGAGACATTCATACTCTCATTAGGCAAACTTTAATATTCACCATGACTGTGATTAGTATCTGAACACACTACAAGCACATATGTAAGAAGTGAAACAAAACGGCCCCCCAAAAGAAAATAACCAAATCTATCCATTTGACCACCTTAAGAGTACTAAAAAAGCCAAAAGTTAAAAAGTAAAAATTAAAAAAACACATACAATCACACTACTATAAACTGATGGATATTCTCTCTTCAAGCAGCTACTGAAATGCATTTAGTGAACAGTGTGAAGTGGGAGAGATGAGAGACCACCACCCAGGCGTGCCCACATACAGACACACGCATGCACACAACCCAGAAGCACAGAGAGAAACAGGATTAGAGATTTATTTCTGAAAAAATCAAATACAGATGTGAATTCACAAGAAAAAACAAAATTTGGTTCACCATATAATCTTAACATTTTTATAAAAAAGTAAAGGATGCGTTAAATGATGAGAAATCTTAACAAGCCATTAACTTCTACTCCCATCACTCTCTCTATTTGATAAATAAAGAGACAAACAAGCAGGAAAAGTGCCCAGACTGAAATCCTCACATAAAATACTGCACAAACAGCAAGATTTAGGGTGCGTCCAGTCCACTTCTGCCTTTTTTCCTTTTTTTTTTTTTTTTTAACATACAATAACGTTTCCATTGTCTTTTTGTAAGGGGGATTGCACAATCTTTCAGGAATCTCACTTAAACAATAACACAGCCAAGCTCATCGATTCTGCGTCCAATTGTTATGACAAAGTTTAGCTTTATCTTTAAAGATTAGCTAGTCTAGTGAGAACTTATCATGGGCTAGAACACAAAACGGAATGGCAGAGAAGGCGAGAGATTTATGTGAGAACCTGAGTAGAACACTTGGCGGGAAGGGAGTTTTATTAGTTTGGTTTTACATATGGCGATAGAACTTTAAAAAAAAATGCAGATACCAACCCATTTCCTGCTTTTGAGTTGCCTTTGCTGTCCGTGCTGAGCTGAGAAAGGACATAGTGAGGCGCTTTGGCACTGTCGGCATCAAATATATCCATGTTGGACTCTTCACAATCTCGACGTTTGATCCCTGGCCTCTGCTTTGGGTTTCGTTTGCGTGATTTACGTGGCACCTCAGTGTTATCATTGTAGGAACTGGTACTCATGTTACTGAAGTTGGAGGGTGAATCCTCCATCCACATACTGCAGCTCTGTTCTGATTCCAATCCACACCCCTCATCCTGGCAGGACATCCGACTGTTGTCCAGCAAGTCCTCAGGTGGTGGCGAGATGTACAGGACTGTGTGTCTCTTCGGCGTTGACTGCTGCTGCTGGACTGTGTTACTGGTTAACTGCTTTTCACTTACCCCTCGGTTACTTACCCCCACGGCTGAGGAGCAGCTCTCCACTTGCATAGCCTTGCTGTCGGTGACTGAGGTAGAGTAAATGGTAGGACTGGAAGAGGTGGTAAAGGAGCTGCAAGCACCGCCCATGGAGGAAGAGGAAGGAGCTGAAGAAGCATCTGCGGTGTACAATTTAGAAGTAAATACAAGACACGTGGTTCTGTGTGTGCTGGCTATAGCAGTCCCATTGACGTGAAGTGATTAAGGAACCGATTGCTTTCCCCCAGCAAATATTTGGAATTTGGTACGTTTTGGAATGTAAATGCTTAAAGCAATATAGCCTAGCCAATACAGTACTTTGGAAATGTCCAAACATGACTGAATGCATTGTGCTGTAATCAACTTTTTTAAAACTTTAAATTAATTCATAAAAATGGCTGCAAGTAAACAGAATTTTCATTGCCTCAGCTGGACTACTTATTTGTGTATAAGCCATTTCATCTAAAATAATGGAAGCCCCAATCAAAATGTTTATAATCCACATTCAATGCCAATTAAACCATTCATTATTGGATTTTTTGTTTTGTTTTGAAAAGACGGGACTGTGCTTAGCCACGAAATATTAAAATAAGTTTCTAACCTATGAAGCAGAGAACTACAGGTCATTTTTAATGCAGACACTCCCTGCTTCAGAGGCAAATCCTGGAATAAAAATATGAGAAAATAAATGAGAAAAGAGCTGCTGATTATTCCATCATAAATGAGAAATAAAATATAAAATCAACTGAGTTGGTAGGCAAAATGGAACTGGTATCAGTCACTACGATAGAGCTATTTACTTTGCAGGTTCAAAACATGGCTGAAATAGCTGTACTGGTGACACACTGATACAAAACAGCATGAAGTTTCTGTGATTTGACTCAGTCTCTGAGATTCTACATCAGTCTTCTCTCAGTCTTCATTAGCTGAGTCCCCCAAGCATACAGGGGCAGCTTGCGAGAGACCTCTAAAGTAATTCATATTAAGCAGGATATTTTAAACAACGGGATTGTGACCTCTCCAGAAGTCCCACAGATCAATTTGGTTTAGAAATACGAAAGGCAACTAAATGATTAAAACAAAACCCTGAAGATTTCTGAAAAGCAGCATGATCATTTCCACTGGAGAATTTTAATGGATAAATCAGTTGAAAACATAGGCTGAAATGTTTGAGAGGAAGTGGTAAGAAGGACAAACATGGGTCTTAAATTTAAGTCAGCTGTAGTTTACTAAGGAATAATTAAGTTTCATATACAGATTTCAGCTTCCTAGGGGAGAGGCCACTTTACTACTGCACAGCTAACCACACCTTATGCAATCAGCAAGAAGTGTAGAAAGAATCGAATTTTGCAAACAATAGGTAATAATACAGTATGTTTGCTCAGCTAGTTACCGCTGTAGTAGAGGTAATACCTGTTATGATAAGAAACAAGATCCTTTCTTCTTTTGTTGATTTTTTAAAATCCAAGTTATTAAATAGAACTGTCACCTCTAAAAAGGTTTAGACATAGTTGAACTATTTTATCAAGTTTAAGCTACTTAAAAGTAACATAATAAAGCATACTCGGTATGATATTAATATTTAACTAGCAGCAAAATTCAGCAAACCTTCCTATCATCAAATCTACTTGTTATTAACAGGGGTTACCCATGGCTGATGACAAAGACTGTTTAAAAAGGATTGGTGTCTTACAGCTTTGCTGTGCTGAATGAAATTAAAAGTAAACCTAAACTGTTCCGGAACGGAGTCAAGTAAAACACAGCGGTCATTGCAGTTTATCAGAAATCTATTCTGCTTTCACCTGCATAAGAAAGTCCCTTCCTCAAACCTCCCAAAGAGCCAGGAGCAGATGAATGATACCAGTTCCATTTTCCAGTTTGGTTTTTGGCAAATATAGTGGCTGAAATTGGAGAATTCAGTCACTTTGAACTGCATTCCAATTTAAAGGCAAATTTATCCTTTCTGTATCATGCATTAATGCAATGCTTTTTTCAAAAACACTTACAGGATTGGCAAAAACTATTAAATCTAGATATTAATTTCAGTGACAATAGGAGCTGATTTGCAGCCACTTTGAGTTGAGATAGATTGTTGCTATTTGTGATGTTTACTTTTTTTAATAGAATTAGTTTCCATTCATTAGAAAGAAATGCAAATATGCAACATGCATACAGCATACGTGCTGCACGCAAACATTTGTGAACTGAATACAGGGAGCCCACAGCAGCAATGCTGCAGAGCTGGATTGCTGACTAGCAGTATTTTCCCTAGCTTAAAAAAAAAAATCAATTCTATTTTTTTTAAACAGATGAAACTGAGCATCACGTACGTGATGATGCAGTGTATGTGGATCTCATGTTTTCCTGTCTGTGACGAAGACTGACAAATAAATAATTACGTACGTTGAACCAGGTAGCGGGGCTCTAGAATTGGAAGACATTTCCTCCTCTACAGAGAGTTTAGTATGAAGGATTTTCTTTTTGCAGCAAATACTGGAAAAGTTTTAGAAAGGTTTTATTTGGAAGACCGATAAGAAAAACTTGGTCACGTTCATACGCAGGTCTGCATTGGGACAGGTCTGCCAAACACTGAGCACAGCCTGCGTATCAAGCGGCTCCATGCATATCCTCTCCAGAAATGCAACAGCTGCACTTCTCCTTCACTTTCCTAGAAAAAAAATAATCACTAAACAAAATACTTTTGGTATAAAGCTAAAACAGCTGCTAACATTATTTTAGGGTGCAGCATTTAGCAACATTGCTATCATCATAGCTACCAGGTTCCCAAAACAGTTTCTCCTCCAGCTTTTTTCCTAGCAGTTAAAATAAAAGACCGTGTATGAACACCCATGGCTTTCCTTTATGAAGGTAAGGAGGAAACAATTACTGTCCTTTGCGCACTGCTTACACTCTCCTCCACTTGTCAGACACAGCCCAGTGTATCAATAAAATTAAATTATGGAAACATTAGTATCAAGCTGGACAATAATAGCAAAAAAAAAAACCCTCTTCAGCCATACGTCTTTTCAAATGAATGTCACTGCCATCCACAACCATGCACGTGTTAAAGCATGTGCAGGCCAGCGCCTCCTCCATCCTAACTAACGACATGTGAGAACGTGGGGCAAATATTAAAGGCAATGGAACGAGCTGGCTGTATTAGAATAGCCAAATACAAAATGTAAAATATACTTGGGGAAACAATTAATAATTGCTTTTTGCCCAAATACTGCAAAAACATAATAGAATTTGTGTTTTTTTCAGTCTGCAGTCCTTTATCTGACTCATTTTCCTTTGAGCTAGTAAATAAATAAATGGGATCAACCAAGTACGAATTCAGCGAAGTTACTGTAACGAAAAAACACCCCATCTTTTACACGGCTCCCATTCTGTTAGGTCAGGTTACTCTACAGCCTGTGACTACACATGCGTATCTGACACCCAGAGGAGCTCTCTTGGTTGAATATGCTACAGTCCAAAGAAGTTTATTCTGCAGTTTTCAGTAATTCACTTTGACTGGCATTGCTTTAGAAGGTGAAGGCATTTTGCTTTCCCTGTTTCAGAGGAAGGAGCTTTTCCCCAGGACGCAGCAAATAACCCAAATACAACCAGGGGGCATTCGGGCTGATGGCTATGCCTGGCTGCAGGGGAAGCGAGCGCACCTCACGCATTGCGTTTCGCGGGGGTTCGCTTTCTCAGACACCTCAGGGACTGCTACAGGTGGCTCTTTCCCTCGCAGTTTAGCAGTGCTTGCTATGATAAACGTATAGTTTGAATGAGCACGCACATTTTGAGATTTAAGATTGGTATTTTAACACAAATTCAAAATAAAAGTCGCTTTCAGAGCACCTGCACGGAATGTAAGCCAAGTGCACGTCATGGCCAGTACGCAGCCCAGTACTGACAATGAAATACACACCAGCCTCACAAGGTCATGAGTTTCTTTTCTTTAAGCAAAAATTGAGAGAGAAAAAAGAAAACTACTTCCCTGTTAAACCAACCTTCATCACTGTGGAAAATAAACCTCCCGAATCCACTGCTTGCCACCTCTATGCCACATAAGACAGCTGAAATAACTGTTTCAGAATTTGTTGCCTGTCTTACAAGTTTTTCTTCTCTAAGCTAGGTTATATTATATGTATATACCTATTATATATGTAACGACATCAAATTCTTCATTATAAGGAATTTCTCATTCTGTTTTGGACATCATAATTTGCACATCAATAGTAAGTAATTCTGCAATATGTAAATAAAAGACAAAATAGCCAAGAGCTAACAAACTAACTGGCCAGTGTCGGAGTTGAGAATGCAAACAAAGAACTAATTAATTACTCCGCACTACTCCTAGGAAGACCAAGTTTCAGGGAAGTTTGTTGTTCACGATACCAGTCCTTTGTACATTTGCTTCCCAGAAAGCCTAAAAAGGGGCCTTCTGCTCCCATACATTTCCTTTATTTTCAGGCAGTGAACAAAATTGCATTCACAACCAAGAGATTGAATAATTCAAGTTTCTTTCTGAAAACAAAAAGCAGGCATTGGCAGAAGGGATGCAACACGCATGTGGCACGGATGCATGCTGCTAAAAATCACAGGCTGGTTAAGCATGAGACTAAGGGAACACACAGCAGAGCATCCCCATCAGCAAATCAGCGCATTCTTTTTCTTTTCAATAATGAGCTATTGTATAAAGAAAATGTATTACCTCCTGAATTGCCAGCTAAGGCAGTGACATATTTCTACATCCTATTATCTTGTGAAGTCAAACAAGGCATTCAGCCTTTTTAAAAATGTCTGAAATGAAGAAAAACACACTGCTTGGCATTGAGGGAGTCTTGTCTTTAGCTAAAACTCACGCGGAGCCAATCCTGAAATCCTTGTTCAGTCTTTCCAAAGAGATCCTTCCATACAACAAGGATTACCCAGCCTTCCCGAAGAAGCAGTGTCCAAATGATGTCTTTCTTTGATTGCAGCTAGAGTGCAAAGCAAGACATTTCCCAGACTGGGAAGCTCAAGATTGAAAATTAATGCGAAAAAACTGGAGATATTTGGGGCTTTACAAGTCTTCCTGCCACCTGTGCACAAACAGTCAGGACTAGCAAAGGGCCATTAAAGGACTTGACTTTAGCCTGCATCGTATGTGATCCACTACGGTATTTCGGGGAACAATTAAGCATCAAAAACCTTCACCACACATGGTGCGGTCTGAGTCATTGATAAGCCTGCTGTGTGGAATATATCTCTTTATTTAATCTGTTAATTTATGTAATGTGTCATGTTTTTTACAAGAATTTTCTGTGTTAATTTGTTTATTCACAGAACCACTGGACACAGGAGAACAATTTCAGAACAAAACCAGGATACTATGTGCAAAATTTCCAGCATCAATGCTTGCATTGCCAAAGGCTTTACGGGCAAAAACCAGAACTTACAAAGTGGCTGCAAACCTGCTTTCAACACCTCACATGCCAAACTTGGGGTTCTACAGTTCTTCGTCTCGTATTACTGATGTAAAGTCAAAAACTTTTCCAAAAAGAGTTTAGTTTCAAATCAGTATCAATCCACTATTTAGAAACAAAACAAAAAAAAAAAGAAAAAAAAAAAAAGAAAAAAAAGGAAAAAAGAAAGAAAAGAGACTTATGAAGAAGTCTGAAAACAAGACCGACCTATACCCTGGGTGAGATTGGATGGGTTAAGTGTCTCTGGCACTATTTGTCTTCACTATTGACAGACACTGTCACACAACCCACCACACGATGCCTGTCTCTGAATGGCGAAGCTAGAATGCAAGTTAAGTGTATTAATAGAGAAAAAAAACTAGCATCCCAGCAAATATAATAAAGCAATCCAATTCACCAGTTATTAAAAAACACTCAGATTCAAGATAGGTAGGTTAATTTAATTTACATTAAGCCCAACAGTGTAAATTCCCCTTACATTCACATGCTGAACCAAGCGGTGCATTATAATTTGGGTGAATACATCAATCTGTTTTTATTACCAATGACATCCATTACTAAATTAGCACCAAGTTCGGGTATCTCAGAAGAACCTCTGGGAGCGGCTCGGACCCAGCAGTCCCGTTTAGCTCGGGTCCCTCCCGGCTCGGAGCCAGGCAAGGCAGAACTCTAGGCCCCCTCAGCTGCTCTCTGCAAGCTCTCGCCTGTCTGTCCCTCAGCTCCCTCCATAGCCCACGGCCCTGAAAGAGCGACTGTAAAATGGTATCGTGACAGATGGGTCCAACAAAGAACACTTCACATTAGGAATTGGCCTCTCTTGTTCTTTAGGTCCACAGCTGTTTTTTCTAACAATGTAAGAACTCCTCTTGGCCTTCAGGAAGTCTTCGATGCCGGTACTGCAAGGGCCCAAACAGGAGCACACCGAGGTTGTTCTCCTTCTACCCTTCTCTTGTTTTTTCATTATTTATTAAGGAATAAGAAATTCTCCGATCACAAGCATTTCTTGAGCCTTTTTGATGTAAGAATGGGAGCCACTCACTGTAAGAATTTGCCATTCAAAATCTCTCAGAACAATAGAACAGCTTGTGTCTGAGTCAGTATTCTGGAAACACGCGGCTTACTGGCTCTGTAAGACTCAGGAAGACCGAAAACAAACTTTAATTGAAAAAAAAAAAAAAAAGATCTGGGATACATCGATGCAATCCTCACGTGCAGTTCTCCGCGGGCTCTGCTCCACGCAGAGCAGCAGACGCGCTCAGTGCGCGCACAGCCCCGCAGGACTGCAGAGCTTTAACTGAAGTTACAGAGCACACACCTAAAAAGTTTCCATGAATCGGAAACAATCAGAGAAACCTTCTTCCTTGGTATTCCCCAGGGATGAACGCTCACCCACAGCAGCGATGAAGGAGCCTCCCCTGGTCCCCGTGGCAGCCCCTCGGGGCGCGCGGGCTCCTGGAAACAAACTGGTCGGAGGCATTAGTGCCAACAAGCTGAGCAGCCTGGGCACTGCACCGGGACACGGCAGCAGGAAGGTGCGCTTTTAGAGCACCATGGTCTGGCTCAGATTAATTCCACAAGAAAGTGTTTGGCACGAGCGAGAGAAGCGCGCGGCGGACAGCCGTCCCTGGAAGGCATCCTCCAGGAGGTGACAGGAAGGCGCTTCCAGCCGGGACGGGGTGGGAAAGGGAAGGGAACTGCCTACAAAGAAATGGAAGTTTTTACAGTCATTGCAGATCGACTACAAAGAAGAACCTTTCTTTTCCTGATCATTTGTTTACATCATGTAATTATAAGCCCAGGAAAACAGAATTCATAGTGGCACTCGTATCCCCTTTGAAATTTCTGGTAATTATTTCAGTATCAACAGGAAAAACTGACTAATGACACTAGGAAGGATGACAAACCAAGAAAATATTTTCATTAAAAATAAAAATTAAGAAGCCTAACTATTCAAAAGCAAAACATTTCTTCATTTTGAAGCTGTATTAGAGTATTTAGCTTGGAAGTGATGTCAAAAGCTTTATCTTCACAGGGGAAAATGGCCCATATCCTTAGCACTTGGTCTGTACCCTGCAGGTAATCCAAGTATTTTTAATCCGTTTTGCTACAGTAGCGATTTAGAAGCAAAGCTTTATTTTCATAATTAAATGAACAGAAACACTTATAACAAGTATTTCAACTACAGCTCTTTGACCAAAGAAGCAAATTCTATTTGGGACAAGTAGTTTGTCCCTTTACTTAAAAGGGGTACAAGATTGGAACAAAAAGGTAAAGTTTCATTATTTCATACATATTTTCCTAGGATACAAACCTAAGCCAGAAAAATTCAATACATAACAGATGAACTGTATCTAGATGTGAAGAATGCGAAAAGTGTTCAGTAACCACATTTCAATGGCAAAAAAAATCTTTTCCCCTTTTGTTACACCACCACCACTCTTTGTGAATGCATTTTCAGATAAGAACTGGAAAATGTCAGAATGGAAACGACACAGGAAATAATATCCTGAAGAGCAATACAAAAATACAGAAGGATATATTTGCCTCTGGTAAATGGAGAGCAGCATAAGAGATCATCAACAAGCTGAAGAAGCTCATTCCAAAGCTCTGCTACAGAAAGAAGGAGCAGATGATAAGAAGATGCGACAGTTTTCTTCACTGAGGCTCTGAAGGTTTGAGCATTCTTGTCACTGGAAATAAAAGATGAATATGCAACACTTGTTTAAAGTACATGGCTGAAAATACTTTGGAATCATCCCCAAAAGGCAAGAACAAGGTGTTGACCTACTAACTAGAAAGACACCTTTGAGGAAGGACTTGGATTAGCAGTTTGAAGCTTAGGCATTTGAAGTACTTGTTCCGTGTGTCTTGATCAACAGGCGAAAAAAAATCAGTCAGCCTTTACAAGCAACTGAAAAGAATCAGGCATCCCTCCTGGAGCTTCAAATACTGTGCAGAAGGCATTATTAAAGCCTCAGCCACGCTTGTTTCACGTAAGTCTCCAGCCACAGCTTACAAACACATTTCTCAACAGGACACCTTCAGGTAGTTCAAGAGTCTGTAAGATGATTCATATTTAATGTGTTCATGGAACTGCACCAGGCAAAGGCCTTTTTCCTGTCCCCTGAACAAAGACGTTTGTAATGCAAACAGCAAGCAGAGAGAATGGTTTCTAGGAGTAAAACCAAATCCTTTCCCTCCTTTCCACTTTCCAGAAGAATAACAGAATTAAAGCTTGAGATAGCAGCTTCGGTTGCGAACATCAGTGCTCAAAATCCTAGAGTTCTATTAAAGAATACTTGCCTGATTGTTATTCAGAGGGTGGGTAATAGCCCTTTTGTCTGGATTAATGAATATGAGATACACATTTATTAACAAGTTAATGAATCCAATCAGCAACATTCCATTTTAATACTTGTAAAGATGTTCTGTAAATTGCAAGACATATTTCAAAATGGAAGAACTAGAAGTCTGCCCCTGCAAGGTCATCAGAGCTAAAAAACAGCCCATCCTGGTCCTCCACAAAAACTAGGAAGCTGACTGCAGCAACATGTATCTCTCAACCATAAGGGTACTTTGATGAAACAAAACCCCACAGCAAAATGCCTGACAGAAAAGCCTCATGTTGAATTTCAGCCTTATTCTGTGTCCTGGGAAGCAGAGAACAAACTGTGTTAACTATTACAGGAGTAGTATTAAAAAAAAAGCAAGCGCCTCACCACTTAACATCACTCCCTCTACCGTAATCCTCTCATTATGAAGAGAAAGCATGTGTGTTATTGACTGTGCTAGCAGCATTTCAAATTAGCCCTTCCTTTAAAAAGGTAAATGAGACTACCTACAATGAGGCTGAACTAGCAGTTCTTTATCATTTTCAAATACAGTGAAGTTCTGAAGCAAGTAAGAGCTGGCAAAAACCACCAAGTAAGAGACTAAACAAGGGGGAGATTTCAGAACAAATGGTTTTACAAGAGCACTGGCTGCCAACATCATTTTTCTTCATCACCCTCTCAACCTGTGCAGAGTCAGCTACCTGAGAACACTAAGGACCTGAAATAGACGAATGAATCGTCTAATCTCAGTTTTTAACATTAAATTTAAAATATATGTTACGCTGCACAGACATATAAATATAGACAGGCTGATTTTCCTCTTTTTTTCCTGTTAAGAAACCAGAGCTGCTCGCTGTGCCCCGTTTTGGAGCGCAGCCTGCAGCCCTGCTTTCCAGGTAAACGCTTCTCTAAGATGCGCTATTTTCTTTCAAGTGTGCGGTCGAGGAGAGGGAAACAAACCACTAAGACACTACACAAAAACTGCCTGCTATCACTCCCTGGCTGGGTCTGCCTAAAGCCACAGGGAGTCAGGCACCCGCTTCCCTCTCCAAGCAGCAGCCACGCTGCTTTGGGCCGGGGCTTATCTCTCCTTACATGTGTACACAGCGCAACCGACTGGGGAATTATCCTGGTCATCACAATTATATGTTTATAAAAGACCAAGATTCAATTGTTCTTGCCCTCACTGTAGTGGAAAGTGACATAACCAATGAAAACAAACTAGTCTTTGCTCTGTTTTCATAATATTTTTTAACAGCTCGGAGGACTGTCATTTCTTGTTCACCTAATACTTCCGATCCAAGTTTTCATGGCACCCAGACACTTAACTGTCTCGTCTCAGCGCTCGTGGAAGGCCTCCAAAGCCCCACTCAGCAAACAACTGAAACCATCACAAAGTGACAGGCACTGGGAGAAGCTCGCTGCACCTCATCTTACCGCTCCCTGCCTCGTGGCACCACAAGCATTCCTGCAGACCAGCCGTGAGCCGAGGGGGACAACCTGCGCCTGGGGCAGGTGCTTCAGCCAGCAGCACGCTGGGCAGCACGCACACAAAGCCCTCTTCTTTGGCAGGACTGCCAGCTTCAAGGCTTGGCGAAACCAGAGTCTCTGACGTTGAAGTGTTCTTGATTGAATGAGTATGTCTCCCCCCTCCAGTGTCTGCAAACAGATCTCCACGCTATCTTTTTGTAGGTTTTCATTAAAGAAAATCTCGCTGCAGTTTAGCCCCAACACAGCTAACGCATTCTTAGTTTTTTAGAAGGAACCGGACTGGCTGTTAGCACACACTAAATACCTGCAGGAAACAGACATTTAGTTCCATTCATCTCGAGTGTTTAATTTTCTCTGTTAGATACAGAATTAATTAGCAGTTTGCGTCCATCTGTGGATTTAGAGTGTAACAGGGCTTGTGTTGTGTTTTTTTTGTTTTGTTTTAAGATCTAGGGTTCTATAAGATTTGGTCACTGCGATATCTTTGAACACAACCAATCATTAAATATGTTGATTATAGAAATACACGCCCAAATTATTTTTGAATATTATTTTTGAATAAGTGATACAAACGTATCAAATCCTTTCAACATTATTAATAAAAACATCCTTTTTTCCCCCCCAACGTAATAACCGAAGTTCCACTGCACACAGTTAAATCCACAGGACTCTCAGAAGAGGTCTGGCAAAACATGAATGGTGAGCAGTGCTGTAAAGTTTCTCCAACAAGTCTAATAACGTCCTTTTAGTTCTGACCAGGATTCCTGTGCCATGCAACTCTGGGAAACATTCTTATACAAATATTTAATGCACGTGAACTCAGAGGAAAAGAAATAATGCAGCTATTAGAATCCTCGCCTTAAATATATACATTTTACTCAAGCAACAACTTAAGACCAAATCAGGAAGCAGAACATGACCTTGTAAGAAACACAGGGATCAAATTATGCAAATACCCTCATCCAATGAAGAAAGATGCATCGATCAGTTTCCCTTTTTTCCTCATTGCATAGATGTTTAGTAATCGATAGAAATTACTGGCAAGAATTCCAGATGCAAACCAGCGCTAAGACTAACCTCACAAATGAGAGCTTTGCCCTTAAATGCAGACTTTATTTTTAATGAAGACCAATGAGAGAGTCTTTAGACTAAAGTCTAAAACATGACTAGGAGTGAGCTGGAGCAGAAAACAAAGACAAAAAGGTCACGTCTCATTTTTATACGCTGTCATTTAAAAAGACAACTAATTTATCAGTTTTACAGAGGTGCCACCCCGACTAATGTATTACATTCTCAGGCACATGTAAATTTTTGAATACATTACAAGAGGGCTGTGCTGGAATAGAGTTTAAATACTAAGCTTTCGCAGGCCTCTGAAAAGAAAGCATGACCTTTCTTCCTCCCTGCAGCTCAAAAACCTTCACGGCCCAAAATGTAATCTCCATTCCATTTTTTATGCCTGCTGGAATTGTTGTACAGTCGGTCAGCATTCTGACTCAGTTCCAAATAGGTATGTATACCTCTGGAGACAGAACGCATTCTAGGAATTAACAGGCCTGTGCTGAAAGTAATAACAGAACAGCAAAACAGATAACTTGTTTCTTACAGATACGTCCTCTGTGAAATACTGTAACCAGTAATTTAGAATACCTGGTAGTTCAGATCACCTGGTTTAGCTTGATTTATACTACCTAAATTCTCCTAGAACGAACTTGGCTACTTCTCCACAAGCTTTTTACAATCAAAACTTTGCCAGCACTGTTCATGTTGGCCAGAACGTTACAAACCTTAACAAAGCAACTGAATAAATGAGAATGCTTACCAGCAGCGACTACAGCTGGAGGAGGCGAACCTGCCTCGCCACCGCTTGTTTGGCTCATGGATGCTACGGATGTTTCTCTGGAAGGTGGTAACTGCAGCTCCTTTGGGAGAAGGTCATAGACAGATTCTGTTGGACAAATGGAAAACAAAAAGGAAAAGGGCTTATTAAGAAATATTCATGCTCTGTAGGAGAGAAGAAATAATGTTTTTGTCTACGAAGATGTGACCTATGATGGGATGTTCTCAAAACCTTCCTAAAAAGCTACATTAGGTACTCCGAGCCCCTAACACTATGGAATGAAAGTTCTTTCAGAAGACAAACCATGGAAACACGAAGATACACGTTCTCAAGATTGAAACAAAAACACACCAATTTGTTCAAACAAAGAAATAATTCATGAACTTCCACAGAAGCTGTACTCATTTAGAACGAAAGAGCTGACGGCATACACCAAGAATCACGTGAGAACCAAAGACAAACCCGCTGCCAGAACCCAAGCTGTGCAACTGCATTTCAGAGAGACTCACTTAGCGCCACCACCTACCAACATTCTACGAAGTCAAATATCAGGCAAGTATCAGCTCATTGCGTAAGATCCCTTATTTCCATTTTTCTTGCCTCGAGCTTTTTGATAAAGTGACGTAGACACTCCGGGGCAAGCAGCCTCTGCTAAGAAAACGGCAGCCCAGGGACCACGGGCTGGCAGCAGGCCGCCCAGCTGGGAAGGGCTCTCGCTGCACGGAACGACTCCGAATGCATCGTTAGGTGACTTGAGATAATTATGGCCACAAGCGCGCAGCTCTGAGCGCGCCTCTTCAAGAAGACCCATGAAAGATGCATGCCTGTTTCCAGCGCCCAAGGGGGGATGCAGACAACCCCGCTGAACAGATGCGAGCTGAATCGACAGCCCTACACCACAGAACTCTAGGAAAACCCTTTATAAATATTATTCACGTGCCTGAGACGGGTATGGAAAATACTGATTTTTAAAGCCACTGTCGCTCAGCTTCCCAGCCGGGCAGTAAAACTTAGCAGCAAGTGTCACTCACACCAATCTGCTTCCGTACAAAAAGCATTAGCGACGGAGCCGGGCAGCATTCCTTGTGGACCACAAAATCCCAACAGCTTTCAGGGAAAACGTTTACTTATTTCCATGCTGAATGGCCCCTATAAGCCCGGCCACTGGCACTGCTGTCAATACATCAAAAATGTCTCCAAATAGAATGTGGCATTAGGAAACCACGAGGTGTGTGCTGGCCTATTTTCTGCTGAGTTACACATTTTCTTCAGAACGAGTATCTTGACTCAGGAGGCCAATGAAGTAATGAGGTAGGACTGAGCTTTAGGGTTTTTGTTTTTTTTAGTATTTACTTCTCAAAAGTGACAAAGGTTCAGCCAGATCTGCTGCTTTAAAGGGATGCTCAGATCCAGACCTCCCAAAGCGTGGTGTTTCTCAGGGATCCCGTAATTTTGTCTACCATAAGCACAAGCACGATCTCTTTGAATAACCCTATCGATGCGGTAAGGAGAGGGAGGGCAGGAGGAGCAAGCATTAGAACCGAAGCTCATTCCCACAGATCCCCAGACCATTACAAGCCAACCGTGCTCAGCCTGCACCACGCCACCAGCCCCGTCCCAAGGCACCAGGGAACGGCACCCAGCACCACGCGGGCACCCAGCGCCGGGCGAGCGGCCGCCCCCAGCCCAGCCTGCGGAAAACGTCCCCGTTTTCCTTCCAGAGGGCACAGGCTAACACACATCCCTAGTGACCCAGGCTATAGGAACTGCCGTTTCCAGACCTTCCTCAGGAATCTGAATTGTGCCGGTGCCTTTAAGAAAGCTCGCCACATCAAACCTGCTCTGAACTCATCAGACTTCAAATGAAACTTTGTGTTTTCACCTAAACACGGGCCAATGTTTATATATGCTGCGCTATAAATAGCATTAAAGCAAAAACTGACAAATTCCAGAAAGATTAGAGTTGTTGCAAGGAAACCAATTCTTCCCAGAGGATATAGCTGCTCCCTGTGCCTGCTGTCGCTCTCAAATAGCTGACTCCCTTCCCCGTTGCTCAGCTCACCTCCATCGCCGCTCTGGGGCTTCTGTTTGGTTTTGAACACACACACACACACACACACACACACAGACACTCCTGCTAGAACTTTGCATTTATTCACGTGGAGAACATCCACACAAAGAAAAAGCTGTTGCTATCTAAACTCAGTATTGCTTTTGAAGGAAAGAAAAAGAAATTAGCATCATTACGTACTTCTATCTAATTAGCAGGAAAAATATGTAACCAAAACTCCTGTCTTCAGCAGTCACTGCGTTGAATAAAGGAGGCAGGATTCAGTCAGCTGACAGCACAAGTGCCTGGTAATTTATCGCTTATCTTAAATCCCCTTCAAGAACGCAGCAGCTGATGCTGAGATCCCGTTCTTCTCTAGCAGCAGCTCCATTTACACCCAGCATCCTCTGTAAATACATTTTCTTTCTCCGTATAGGAAAAAATTAATCTCTTTTTTGGGATTATTGTTATCACGAAGTATAAACAAGATCCACACACGAGCAAAAGAAGGCTAACCAACGCTCGGCAGCAGCCAAGAGGCTCATGCTCAGCCCCACACACAAACCTTCACCAGTTTCTGTGCCACACATCCATGCCTTCGGCCATCGCACGCCCTCCTTGCAGTAAGCCTCCAAATCTGGCATCGTCCCTCCAAATGCCTCACACTAACCAGGTGAGCCCAGGCCTCGCAAATCCGGGTACTGAAAGCAAGGACACACGGGGAAGGGCAGATTTACAAAAAAGAACTCTAAGTTTCTCCAGCTGCCCTTTATCCGATTATGCTGCCAGCACAATCTCTCCGATCAGCTGCCTGTAACTTTGATGTGCCTGCCAGTTACGCTGCCGGGTCAGAAAACTGCATTTCACGTGGCTATAACGGAGCAGCACAGCCCCGACACCGAGCCAGCGCCCCACACGGCAAAGCCTGACATCTGGGGAGCACAGCATTTTGCCAGCGCGCCGCTTGAAACCGCACGAAGCATTCGGAGTTGAAATATGAATGAAAACCAATTAAAGCAATACGGTAGCAGGGTTGCTCGTTACCGCAGCTCAGCACCAGCACAGCAGGGCCAAGAGCAGCAGCCCGGACACGACGCAGGGCTGCCGGCAGCACTCAGCCACCGCCTCTGGGCCGGTGGGAGCAGCGGTGCCGCACGCAGCCGGACCTGCAGCACCTGGAGAGCTGCACGCCGCTGAGATCGGGTCGCTCCGCGCTCAGCTTCGCACTGGAATGGAGACAGACGCTATCACTTCAGGTGGACAGGAGGTGGGAAGAGCAAAGAGAAGTAGTTTCGCCAGGACAGCTCATGGAAGTAGCTGCAAACAATCAGCTCAGCACTAACGCAGCAAACCCAAGGCACAGCACCTGCACTCGCCCACTCGCGGTGCTTGCAAGACTTCCCTGCAGCTCCCCACGCTGAGCATCTCCAATGACTTCTCTGCTGCAGCCGCACAGGAGTCCCAGCCATACGGCTAAGAACTGAGATCTCTAGCGGCTTAGTGCCCCGTTAGCTCTCCCTGTGCCAGGACTGGTTGCGAAGCTGCCGAAGCCGCCGAAGCCCTCGTCCTTCTGCAGCGAGGCCCGGCCAAGCTGCTCGCGGGGAGCGCAGAGCCGGGGCATTTTCCACTGGTCGTGGCGGTGTCTGGCCCTTAGGCGCACATCCTGGAAATCTCTCCCCACTCCTTCGGCCTCCTGAACAACAGCAAAGATAATCCTTGTGTTTTAATAAGCTCTCCGCACCGAACGGCCGCCCACTTGATCCCTACTGATATCAGTCTCCTCAACATGTTTTAATACCCACACAGATTTGGCTGCTTCTTCCCGAGCCATTTCCTTGCTGCAGCACATGACAGTCACACCAGAGATTAGACAAAACCTTGGTGCACTCTCCTAATCAGCTGGCAGCGTGCTAGCAGAAACCCCTTCTCAGAACGTACTCCAGGCTGATCAAACAGCAAGTAAATGGGCACAGAGAGCTGCTTATAATGAACCAAGTTTATTAAAAAAGCAACAAGAAGTACATGAACCTGCAAGTAGCTTCAGCTACATGGGCTGTGAGAAAAGTACAACGAAACCCATGTACTCTGCCGATGAAACAGACCCAGGAAGAAAAGCGGTGTCCGTATTCCACCACATCCACAGTAAGCATAAAGTCAGGTCCAAAGTGCCCGTGTGTGCGTGCGTACAGATTCTGCGACTCCACCAGTTCACGTTGAAGTGTGAGCTTTAAACCTGCACTGCCAAGGCTGCCCAGTGCCAGCCACAGCCCGGCCGCTCCTCACTTGGAAGGCAGCTGCGACTCAATACAACACACACGCAATTCAGGGTCTTCCGGATCCTTCTGTAGGAGGCACGGAACCCCAAATGTATTCTACACCTGAAAAACCAAGGCCTCTGATTCTGTCTGAAGACCCCAGGCATTCTCTTTTATTTTTGAACACGAAGTTGGTTCTACGCAGCAGCCCAGAGCCTGCGACAAACAATATGGTTTGGGTGCCAACAGCTCCGCCACAACAGCTTCGCTCACAAAGGGTTTCCAAAGAATGACCGAGGGGTGGGAGAGCTGCAGCAGCCCGACGTACTGAGCACACAAGTAAAGCCTTGCTCTGTTGCCAAACGTTGGCGTCGTGTGACCCTCCAGGACTCGCTGTGTACAACAGCCTGGGTGTGGGAGCACCTCCAAGGCAGCCGTGTGGGCTGTCAGGAAGAACCCGCAGGGGCCATCCGATCGGCTCCGCTCTCTGCCCGCCCCCAGCCCCCTCCAAACACCCACCAAGGACACACGGTCCTGCCACGGGCACCAGGAGAGGAGCTACCAAGCGAGTTCATCACCGCGGTGCGGAACGATGGGTATATGGCAGGAGCATCCCAGAGCTCCACTGAGGCGTGGAGAGCCTGAGGAGGGCAGTGAGAAGGGACCCCAGGACAGAGGCACGGGGCAGGTCAGCCTGTGACACGAAGGACTTGCGTGTTCCTTTTTTTGTTTCCCCTAACATGCTACCTACTGGCCTTGCCGCACACCCCTTGAAGCGCCCTACAAAGCCGTCGGTCTGACTCTCCCGCACCGGCACTCCCCGCAGGCCAGGGGACACACGGCAGCGGCCTGGCCCCGCGCTCAGCCCACAACCACCACCCACATCACACACCTCGCAGCGCATCCCGGAGCGGCGGGGTGAGACGTGGGCCTCCGCTCAAACTGCGAGGAGCAGCAAGGCCTCCCGCCAGCGCTCCTCTCGCTGTCAGTGCTGGCAGAACTGTGGTGCTGCTACAGCAACAGTGGCAGGTTTTCAAAGAAACTGCAGTGTATACAAGGATGTTTTACACAGCCAAACATAAAATCTTCCTTCCAGTCCCCTCTGGCTTCAGACAAAAGCAGCAAACCCTAAATCAACATGATTCATGAGCACGCAGGGAAAGGCAGATGCCATCGTTCTGCCTGCCCTAGAAAACTTTGATTAAGAAGTTTGTGCTGGTGCAACTCCACTCCCAAGACGCAGCCGGGGCTCTGGCACTCCGTGCCGGTGATGCAGCACCGGACGCTGTAAAATCCCCATCCTGCCTGCAAGCGCTGCTGCTCCGACCGCAAAACGCACTGCGAGCGTTAGTGACGAGAGAAGAGTTTGCTGAGGGACACACTTCTGTCTTAAACAAAGACGATCGGTAATACATTATTAACCAGCAAAGTCATTAAAATTTTATCACAACAGCAGGATCATTGCCTCTCATATTTAAAAATAAATAAATCTGAAAGGTTTTTCCTCCCTTTTTTTTTTTTTAAAGAAGCACGAATTCGGACCAAAATGCTGGTATGAAACGCGTAATCTTGCAACCCATCTCTAACCGAACGCAACTTGGTTACTGCAGTACGCCACCAACCTCCAGAAGAGCTGGTAATATTCACGATTCTGCACAGCGGGCAGGGTTGAGAAATTAATCCCTTTAAAGTTGAATTTCAACAACTGACAAAGGCATGTGTTAGCTGAACTCTATTTATGGCATACATCCAAATATCAAATAAAGCTTTCCTGGCTGTGTTTCAGTCATCCCCATTCACAGCTCAAAGAGCACTTTATAAATGCAGACAGACAGTATAAATCCTGGGTCTTGTTTGCATCCCATTTTACAAATCTCAGAAAGAGAGAACGACTTTATTTACCGCACGTCACTTCACGAAACGGACCGGTAATGACTTACTGAAGCACCCGTCCCATGCAGCCGTAAATTCCAGGCTAACCCCCAAGAACTCCAAGAAACCAATAAAACACCACGAGGGACAGGGCAGAGCACTGAGGAAGGACAGAACCCCAAGCACTTGAACACCGCGGGGCACCGCTCCACAGACCTGTTAAAGCTCTCAACCACGTTTAAAGACTTGATTACACACGAGCAGTGCTTAAAGATGCACGTCTCGCATAGCCCAGAATGGGAACAAAAAACCCACCTGTTGGCAATACCTCACGAATTAAAAGAAACCAGCCCAGTGCTGCCATGTTTCATTCTTCCAGCACACAGGAACCTGAGCTGAGCTTACCCTGCAGAAAGGCTCCGAATACGACAGGTACGACAATTCAATTAAGGAATTAGAACAACTCCATTTTGCTGTGTAACAACCGCACAGAAAATGTTGTAACAATGACACTTCTTTATTGGCTATGCTACACTAACTGCATTTTCAGGATAATGGGTTTTCTCCTGTCCTCACACGCTGTCACTACACTGACTTACATTCTGAAATGCCCAAACCCACAAACACACCGCGTCCAAAGAACAAAGATTAGCCCTATCTATTCCTCATCCACTTTAAAACATTGCTATTGTTTCAAAAGCAAAATTCCCTAGAAACACAGAGGTGCTCCTGCCCGGGATGCCAGTCCTGTAGGTGCAACACAGCACCTGAACTGGAATCCCAGAGCGGCAGAATACCCCGAGCTGGAAGGGACCCACCAGGATCGGTCCCCGTCCAGGCTCCCCTCAGGACCACCCAAAACCCAAGCCGTGTCTGAGAGCAGTGCCCAAACGCCCCGACTTCCAGCAGCTCGGTGCCGTGCCCCCTGCCCTGGGGAGCAGACAGACTTTCACGACATTGCAGCCACCTCTCAGGTTCAGTTTTTATAAAATATACGGGGTTAGGAACTGTGTTGACAAGACTCGACATGCTCCCTAGCACACCTACCACCCCGAGCCCACAAACCACATCCACGGCCCCTGAACCACACGCGAGGTTCCTGGATCTCACCAGCTTCCCCCGCTATTACAAGATCCCACGTGAGGGGGTAAAACTGCCCCAGTGCTGAAGGACACAAAGCAACGGAAGGCAGCCTAGATGCTGCACACACCTCGGTGCCCAAGGCGCCTCGAACTCGGCACACGAGCGCTGGGCCACCCGCTCAGCTTTCTGCCGCGCTCAGCACTACCGACAGCGCGTCGCTGTGGGCTGCTCTGAACGTGCTCGGGCTGGAACAGGAAAACAGGAAAACGAAAAAAAAGATTGGGCATAAAATCCTTCCTAGTGAGCTGGAACGCTGCAGCAGGCGCACGTGTTGAAGAGGGCTTGTACGAAGCACGCCCTGCAGAGCACGAGGTCCCAGGGCTCTCTCCCAGCCCCGCGCTGTCCGAGGAGAGCGCTGCTGACACGCACCCAGCGTCCCGCATGCTGCGGGTACGGATGGGGGGCAGCAGCGAGGGGCACTCCAAATCCCTGGGCAACCTGCGTGACAAACACAGCACCTGGAAGGAGCTCCTCACGGAAACCCAGATGCCAGCTGTTTGTAAAATCAGGTATGGAAAGCGTTAAGGAAGTTCTCCAAACATGTTCACAGATCGCTCTCAGGAGACGAGTAGGAACCTCAGCCAAATATTTAATGGCAAAACGTGGATAAAAAATTATCTTCTGTACTGCAGAGCTAAAATCCCAATGGAATCAGGGGGAGAACAGCAGTGAAAGAATGAGTGGAGTAACTGGTCCGGAATTGCCAAGTCATACAAAACACAAGGATGGTGATACCAAATCGAACTAAGTATTGATTAGGCCATACCTCTTCTCTGACAGCAAGCTACAAGGAAAAGCTTACAAGAACCAGGAAGTTTAGATCAGAATACCTTTCTAGGTTCTAACCATCAGCTACAGCCTTACATCCCTGGCTTACGGGCAGCCCTAAGCAGCTGTATCCCCTACAAACCTAGCAGCTCCGGACTCATTTATACCGTTTCTACCCAGAACATTTATCAACTGCTTCTAAAAGTAAACAGCGTACCAAAATATATGCCTATCTTGTTTTAAATTGCTGCCTGGTCATTGCACCGGGTGTCTTTATCTCTGAAGCCAAGAAAAATAATAGGCACGGCCTGCCTGCGGTGTACCGGCCGTGGCTTTCAGACTCTTCTTCCACCCACTCTGCTCAGTTCTTCAGTTCCGTGTGCGCAGCACTGGATATGCTCAAGCCTGAGGTGGATTCAAGGCAACATAACAGAAGGTAAGCCCGCTGAGGGTTAGAGTTCATGGGGATAATCAGCCAGCATGCCGATAATGATCCTATCCGGACCGATATAGCATCCCTGTCAAAAGCTGCTGGGGGCTCCAACGTGCCTCGTCTCAGGCTTCTCTGCCCCAGCACGCTGTGCGGTTACAGGACACTGTGACAGCCCCTCAAAAACCACAGCGCACCCGCGGTTGTACTTCAGATCTCCCCCGGTCCGTTAATGTGCCTTTCCCTCCTCAAATTCTATGAGGGGAACCTCATCCTCGGAGTTTCTTCGACAGGTAATTAGTAGCCCACTACACTGAGCGTCTGCTTCAAACTCCCAGAGTGCTTCAACTTGCTTTCATCCATGTCTAAAAGCTGAATTCAGTAAAAACAAAGCCCTGTTCATTCCCTGGCTCAGGGGTAGAAAGGTAATCTTACCAAATGAATTCTTTCGCTATTGTATTAATGTGTTGGAATACCTGCACGACAAGCAGTACTTCATTTTACTCTGCACAATCTAATCCCTTCCCTGCTACCACACCTCTAAAAGAACTTTTTTTTTCTTTCTTAAGCAAGAGCACAGAACTTAAAGCACCAAAGCTTGAACTGAATCCTTTCAGGCCACAAAACGATAATAAAAAAAAGATTTCCCCACCCAATTAAAAAGCAATTCCACTCCAGATACGGCTCACGTTTCAAGGAGAGGCAGACGGCTCTGTCTACAACTCAGATGCCCTAAAAGAAAAACAAAGAAGTTTTATACCCGGATGAAATCTGCACGCAGGAAAAGGAAGGGCCCTGACCACGCTCACTCAAATATACTCACAGACGAGATTTATTGATTTATTTTTAACCCGTGAGGCTGGCCAGACACTGCCACAGGTTGCCCAGAGTGGTCGCAGAGTCTCCATCCGGAGGGATGTTCAGCCCCAAGCAGCCGCGCGACACGCTCAGCTCCTCTCCTGCCCCTGCACAAGCGGCACCCCTCACTGCTTTCACAAGCCTAAACCCAGTTCCTGGGGTCTGCAACATTTACTTGTGAGACAAAACCAGGGCAGTTATTTGGTACTGTTTTAACTGGAATGCATGATCTAAACCAGGGCACTTTTTTTTCCCCTAAAAAAAAACAGAAACCTACTCAAGTATTTTAAAATGGGAGACCTCCTCATTCCTGATATTAAACTGAGGAGACAAACTTTAGCTGGAAACAGGAACAGGAAGGTCCTGATACCGCTGCTGTACCCCGACCCAGCCGTGCACACGAAGGCAGGGGCACCGAAGGCCGCAGCACGCGTTAGCCGCGGCACCCCCTCGCCCAGCGCACCCACGCGCTGCCTGGCGCGAGCTCTGCTACAGCCGCAGCTCGGGAGCCCCGGCTGCCAGCAACACGCTGCCGGGAGCGGAACAGAACCTTAATGGAGGCGGGTTGGCACGGACAACTCGCGTCTTCCTGCCCCGTTTTACAAAGCAGCCTGCACAGCCACCATCAGTTAATAGCCGTACCAGTAGGTCGCGTTCCCCTGCGCGAGGGGACAAACTGCCACTAGTTACTGGAAACCACTGCTCTCCGCAGCGTGTTCTTTCCCAATCGCTCTGTGGTGCTGCTGTCAAAACTTACAGATCCTGCTGCTCAGCAAATCCATAGAGAAAAAGTCAGGCCTGCAAACCGTGAGACTGAAGCGGCGGCCTGGAGGTGTCCAAGTGCCTGAACCGGAGCGAAGCTCCAACACACAAAGACGTTTTATTCTTGTCTTTAAGCTCTGTCTTCTCTGTAGGCTTCATCTCGCTGTGCGTTAGCATCTTCCTTTTGTTTGCCTAACAGCCTGAACTTCTAACTCCAATCTGCTTTTAACAACGGGACTTCGTGTTACTTTGGCACACTGCATGTTTTATAAACTCGGTAGGACGATCTGAAATCCCTTCTAGTTGTTTACAGAACAACCGTAAAGCCTTTCCAACCGCTGTAGGGACAACGGATCGACGGGGCTGGGAGAGCGATTCTTCAGCGTGTCGCTGTAACCAGAGAAGCCTTTCCTCACAGCCTCGCCGTGATGCTCGCCACACAGCTCACCAAGCACCCAAAGGAACACCGTAACAGAAGGGACGTGAAGCACTTACACTGCAAACGCTGCTGGAGCGCCGCATGCTTCTGGAAAGAGCGGTCACTTCGGGTCTGACTGTGTCCAGCACACCCCGCTGCTACAGCACAGCTCAGAGTTAGACCCGAGTTCCTTTCAGTCGGTGCCTGAAACCATCGCTGTGCTTACCGACGGGGAAGCCCAAGCTGGGCTCAGTATTTTCAACCTCATCAGTTTACTCTTTACATAAAGTCAGGGGAGATAACACACGTGATAAACGGCACGGAGATGAGCACATACCTTACTTCACCTGCACTTTGGCCACTCATCCATTTCTGCAAGGCTTACCGGCACATCTGAACTGCAAAACCAGGTCAGGCTGTTGTCTTTTTTGTAAAAGAAATCATTTCTATTCCTTCTTTTTCTCCAACTCGAAGTAATTTCCACCTGAATCTAAGTAATCTGTGTATCAGTGTGATCAATCAGATCAAGACTCCATGTGACTCATATGAAGTCTGGTAATTGTGTTATTAATCAACAGACCCCAAAAGTCAAATATTCTGTTGAAAGCTTATAAATAAGCCAAGAAAAATAAGGTAACATAAAAATTGGATGTTCTTAACCTACGATCTGGGAAATAAAGGACAAAATAAGAGGTTCTTGACTCTGCTGAAGAGCAACAAGCTCTCGATTCCCCTTACGAGCAGCTACGATGGATTTCAAATATGCAGGTCCTGAGCTAAGTGAAGCCCAGAGCTGTTAGGGTAAGCACGGAGAATACAGACAGAGCTTTCCAGAGCGAAACAAAGTACAAGGGATGCAGGGTGGCGTAACTTTGTGTCAGTGAAGAGTACGATGAACTGAAAAAACGAAGGTGGGAGGAAAGGAAGGTATCAAGAAAGACTTTCTTCCTCTGCAGCTATCAGAAATACCTGTACAAGAACCAAGGACAGTTGTCCAGCTTCTGGGCCCCCGAGAGCCCTTCAGCGTGCAGGGCACGCACCTGAACTTGCAGCCCAACCCACCGTGCGCAGCCCCCAGAGCCAGCAGCACCCACCGCGGAGGAGCAGCTGGCGGGGCAGGGGGAGGAGGGTGGGAGCCAGCAGGGCACTGCTCTGCAGAGAGCCCCACACAGCCTCCAGGCTGGCAGCCTTTGGGCAGCAGGAGGCACGACTCGAGGGGCATCTCCTTCCGCAGCAGAGCCGGTTTGGCAGTTCCACCTCGTCTGCCACTTCCTCCACCGCTTAATCCCAGCCCTTGAGATGCCCGGTCTTGTCTCGACACCACCGCTTGTGCAGCTGCACAGTAAACTAGAGCAGGGGGCAGAACGACGTCAGAAAATCCAACCAAAAGCACGACAGGTTGGTTTCCCAATCCCATTCAGCTCGCAGACACGAGAAAACAATCGTGCTGGCACGATGTAGGGGCTGCTCGCACAGCACCGTCCCTGCACTTTTCAAGTTATGGCACGAAAAGAAAAGATGTGGACTCAATGTCCTCCCCCGGCCCCAAATCCTGATGTGATCATCCTGCAGCAACACACTTCATAGTTCTGATTTTAAATCCAATTAGCTAGAAAGATTCAAAAGCAAAGCAGAGATTTGCAAGGCTGACAGAGCTTCAGGAACTCTGGCAGGATCCATGTCCAATTGCCTGATGCCCCAACGCCGGCCGCGTGTGGTCTGTCCCCATCGGTGACACTCGGCACCGTTTGTCTGCTCTGGCACCTTCTGGGAGGCGCAAAAAGAAGCTAAAAAATGTGGTATTTCTGTTACCCAAACTGCTGGAATTAGCTCTAAACTTCACAACTCGAAGCAGAGCCTTAAGACCTGTATAAAGCATCTGTTCCACCTCTCGGAGATAATTCCCTCACTGTCTTGCTGGAGTTACCTCTTGGGCCATGGAACGAAACCATCGCTAAGCAGCATGTGTCCTGCATCAGCGGCTCAGCGGGCACAAGTAGGCTACAGTCACCGAAGCAGGGAAGGAAGCAGAGTTGTGACTGTGACGTTTCCAGGGCAAGGGAGCTATTTAGGACACTGCTAACATTTTTCTTGTTGCTTCCAGTTCCAGAAAGTCTCGCAGCTTCACAGTTGCTCAGATATGTGAAGCAAAAACAGAGGGAGGGAGTAGGGGGGATAAAAACTCCTGGTCTTACTTGCTCCAGTGACAAAATGCGCCTTTGAGTACACACGCTACTTTTTAGTTGCTTACAATGAAGGCATTAGCTAAAGCAGCACATTTCGTCGGCTCACATTTAGTACCTGACGCCGGATGAACTGCTTTCATCACATTTTTTCCCTCTGCCCGTTCGTCATGAATAGCTAACTTTGTTAGACTTGAATGCTGCAGATGATGCTCGACCACAGAACAACCAGCCTCAAGGTTTTCGGTTTTACGCTCCGGTGAGTTTTCTACTCCATTACTAATTTGTATGCACATTTTGGTTGTTTTATTTCAGAAAGGACAGCGCGTTACGTAAAGATGGGGAGACTGCGCTTCATGGTCATCTCGAGGACCTCACTAGCTGCTCCCATCCTTCTGCAACGGCTACAAAGCGTTCACGTTTTCGGAATACTGATTAGATCTACGAAGCGGGATTTTTCGTCCTCAGCACAAGCCAGTTCTTCAGATGCCGTAGGGATGAGCTCCAGCAGCAGGCCTAGGCACCAACACTTTGCCTTTTATTTTTAACAGCCATACCCGGTCAGATTCCAGAGGCCTGCAATTTGGGCTGTTTCACTATCATTTTCAGCCAACACAAGCTGGCACGGCTGCAGGAGGAGTGCTCCCACCCTTCCCCACGGCCGGTTCTCACACGTCCCGTCCTTGAGTCAGCCTAAGTCATTCATGAGGGCCCACAGCAAACACGGGCAGGAGACTCATCGAGGTCAAAGCATAGCTTCTCTTCCCTTCTTTTCTGGGGGCACGGGACGGTGAGAACAAGGAAGGGAAGAGCGGAGTTAATTTTGATAGGATTGGCTCCCCAGCCCAGCTCGTCGCACGGCTGCAGAAACGTTGGCACGAGCAGAGCAAAAAGGGAAAGAGGGGACGAGAGTGTTTGAGCTCAGCAAGCGTGGATTCGAGCTGGCTGGAATGGCTCACGGAACTACGCAAAAGTATAAACCGGGAGAGAAAGTACTTGGATGCTCAAAGAAAAATATTCTCTTTCCCAAGGTAAACATCACAGGAAGAAAAAAAAACTCAAATGAATAATTGGATCACATTTACGTTACTGATGCTCGCTTTGTATTGCCATTCCACCTCAGCTCCGTGTTTTGCTGAACATTTTGACAGGAATATGAAAACAGAAATCTAATGTGAAAGGGCCGTGCAAGGGAAAACATTAACGCGTAGCGACAGCGTGCCCTGATGACATAACTCGGCCTCGCCAGGGAACGGGCCAAACTACACAAAAAACGAGCGCTACCATAAGCCACATCTCCAGTCACTGGAGTTTGAAATACAACCTCAGTTTGTTTCTTTTCTTTTTTGAAAGAGCAGACGAGCACATTTCAACCCCTGCACTAATATTCTTCTACTTGAGCTCCAACAAACTCAAGTACAAACACCAGAAAGCCTCAGGACTCCCACGAAGACCCCAGCCTTACGGCTTGGCCCACGTCGTGCTCCCGTCTCCAACACACGCCGGCGAGCAGCCCCAACCGCGCCGGGACAAGACCATGGCTCTGTCACCCCGCTCACGCTGCCAGGCCCGCAGCTAGGACCCAGCCGAGAAGTTACTGGCCCCAGTTCAGCTGCGGCTCTGGGCGCACGCTGCCGAGGAGCTCCTCGCACGCCCTCATCACAAATGCATAGCTGTGGCTCCCTCGCGGCTTCGGGCCTCTCCCTTATCTCATCAGGTGCACCTATGCTCTGATGCAAAGGATAAGTTGACGGGGTAAGTTTATCCCGAGTGTAAGTCCACAGGATAAGTTTATCTGCGCCTATCTATAAAACTAAATAAAAAAGCAACCGAGCGTGTTCTGATTAATCAGATAACCGCTAATACCTTTTCCTAAATCCAGCTAAAGTCGTACGAACATACCTTGCAGCAAAGAGAATAGATTAATTATTACTGTAAAAGCGTACTCATTCATTCTAAATTTCGATTTAAATTAAAATGCATTTCAAATTAACATCTCCTTGATCTTCTGTTGTGACAAAACATAAAGAGCAACCCTTGCTGCGGCCTCTCTATGGCCATTCCCTGCGCTGTTCGCCTCTCCCACATGCCCTCTGCTTGCACCAGGAGGCTCGTTCCGGCCACTCGAAGCACGAGACATCCTCCTGCAGACCCCTGCTAGCTCCGATCCCACATCTGTGCTGCCGGACGGAAAATAAGCGCCTTAATCAACCCTTCCGAGAAGCTCTTCCTACCTGACCCAGACACTCAACCATCCTGTTGACTAGAAACAAATTAAGACTTTCGAGCGTTCAAAGTAGGATCGGTGAGCTCACACGTTCTGCTCAATTAAGCGCGAGTCCTTGAAGAAGTTCCATGCCTTACACTGAGGGTTTTTATTTCAGATGTTTTCCTCATTATTTAATAACTTGCGGTTTTTATTGATTGCACTGGGAATGTGAAAGCCCAATTTGATGGGATTTTTATCACCTGTATTTTCATTTTTTTTCTTAATTTCCACAATCCGCCCTGTCTCAAAACGCTTCTCCCTTCCATTGTCCTCACCAGAACCGAAGCCAACTGGATACACATTAGAAGGCAGGAGGCCCTGGAGCCCCGGTAGCCACACATCCCCTAAGAACCCCACCACCTAAACCCACCACCCACCCAGCCGCCCGCCCCACGACCCCCCCGCCTCTCACACAACTTCAGGCCCAGCAGCGAGCCGCCGGCCGAGGGCAGCCCGGGAGCTCCCAAGTTGCACTTTCATTCGTGGCCGCGTTTTTATTTCTTTTAGGTTTGGCACTAATGACACATGACTCACGGTTAATAAGCGCATTGCGAGCAGCTTCAAAAAAAAAAAAAAAAAACTA
>NC_048903.1:20131653-20164587 GCF_011077185.1 Oxyura jamaicensis | reverse complement strand
GCCACCCCCTGCCACCCCCCCAACCGCTCAGGTTGTGCTGCCGGGGACTTAAAAGGCTGAGCTGACGAGTTGACTGAAGGACCGGCGGTTCTTTTTTACGGTGGGAAGTTAAAAGGGAGGAAAGAGCCACGCAGTAGTCGTGTTGAGGAGAGGTTGCGCGGGGAGAGGCCGCGCTCGCTGCGCCCGGGCCGGGGGAGGCACGGACACGGCTGCCAGCGAGGAGAGGCCACGGCCAGGGAGCTGCTCTCAGCGTGGCACTGAAATAGGAAAACCAAACGAAGCATCCAGGGAAAACGCCAGGTCCCGCTCCTGAAAGGGGAAGCGGTGAAGGACGGAGCAATGAACCAAAGCAGATCAAGACAGACCGACACATGGAGAGGCATGGCGAGAGGCGTCCTGGTCGCTGCTGCCAACCCGAACCGGAGTCGGGACCTTTGCCCCCAGCCTCCAGCCTTGCCCGAGACCTGGCTGACTTTAAGCCAGGAGGGCAGCTACAGCGTTTAACCACATCTTCCTTCTGCATGTTCCCACCAGCCCCGGCCACAGGCTCCACGCTGGCTGTGCTGCTGGGCTGTGTGGGCAGCAAGTGAAACCCAGCGTGTGTTCCCTGCCCAGAAAATTCGGGGATGGCGCAGGAGGAATTCAAACCAGCGAGGGCTGAAGGTCACCAGAGACCGGCACAGCCCAGCGGTTTTGACACCAAAACCCAAAATCTGCGCAGCTTTCATGGACCAGCATGACTTTAGGGCTTGCTTAATGCCACAGGTAGATGGACAACGGAAAGGCTGCCCATGAGTGAGGGCCCCGGCTCCGCAGGCTTGGTGTCAGCGGTGCCCCCTCTGCGCTGCTGGAACTGGACACGGGGACTTTGTGGTCCCTTTTGGCTTCTCCTGCCCTGCTCAGTGCTGGGCTCTAGGCCTGGGTGATGAATGCGGAGGGGCTTGCCTGCTGAAGGAGGTTGTAGATTAGGGAGCGCTGAGCTTGTTGTACACTTTCCTGTACTTTCATGATTTTTGAGCATTTTGTGCCTCTGGCTGTGGTTGAACATCCAGCTTCAGGTCCGCTATGGGTGCTGGGTGCTTTGTGGGTCCTTCCCAAAGTCGGTTTGGCTGATGGACAAAGATCTTTCATGTCCCAAAAGGGCGAGCTGCAAACGGTGACTGTAGTGGAAACTGTGAGCACGGTCAGAACTGTGCAAACTACACAAACAAGGGAAGTTCAAACAACAAGGGAAAGGAAACCTGGCCCTGTTTGGAGCCGGAGGGCCCGCAGCTGGGAGAGCACGCTGATCCATTTTTTCCCAGTCAGTGCAGCGGAGATTTACAGGACAGGCTCAGTTTGGGGATGCTGCCCTCATCACGTGGAGATGCTCAGCTCTGCCCTTCCCTGCTCCGCACCCACTTGGAGCGAGCCCCAGCAGCAGCCCATGGCACTGGGACCGGCAGCTCCATCCTCGTGCCAGCGCCGCAGCCGTGCCCACAAGCAGCACGCGGTACTGCCCGCTCCTCCTGCGCCCTGGGAGGCACAGCGCCGTGCGCGCCTGGGTCTCGCCGTTAGAACGTATGGAATAAACCTCGCTGGAACACACACAAACCCCGGCCAACCAGGCACTGAAGCGGGAGACTTCCCATGAAAAGTTAGGTGCTCTGTCGAATTAAAGTATTTTCTCGTTTCGTGATTGAGCTCTTCCCCTCGGCGCGAGGTCAGGTAGCGGCGGTGGGAGCGGGAGGCAGGCTGAGCCGCACGCGTGTGCATACGCTGCAGGTGTGCGCGGTGCCGCTGGCCCCACCTGCAAGTCCTGAAGCCACCCAGGTGTTGTATTTTCTAGCTGCGCTAGAAGGCTGTCAGAAAATAATTAGGCTCTGTCAACAGCTCCCCTATTCCCAGATTACTGCTTCCTGACTCATTAGAGCTGCTGAGCTTGGCAGGAAACTTGTTTTATAGTAATTTCTGCTCGCAGCGTCCCTGGAGATGGGGCAGTGGTGTGCCTGTGACACCGGTGTCCACTTCAGCCTCGTGATGGAGGCACGGGGCTGCGGGAGGCCACCAGGATGCCTGCCCTCTATGACATGACCGGTGGTGCCATCCTGAGCTGCGGTTTGGAGCTCCCCCCCCAGTGCCGGCCGTGGCTCCTGGGCTGTTGGCTGGGCGCTGGAGTCTGTGCGCACGACCCGCTGATTTCCTGACTGCTTGGTGTACACTCAGGTTTAGTACGCAGCAGCGGCGCTTTTGCCATTAGAAGAGCGCTCAGATATATTGGGCCTTTTCCCCACGCTCAGTGCCGTATTTCCTAAGGACTTCTCAGAGGCTGCGGTCGGTCACTTCGTGTCCTGCAGCGTGCGAGGCACAAAACGCCAGCACCCCGGGCTCCGTGCGCAGGAGGGGGATACCACAACGGGAAGGGCAGCCCTCGTGAGCAGCACAGCCCAGCACAGCGGCTGTCCAGGGCAGGCAGGACAGCATTGAAAAGTAATTCTGTGATCCCAAAGAGCGGGGTATTGGAAGTGACGTGCAGCTGAGCAGCAGAAGGTCACAAAGCGAAGAACCGGAGGGGTTTCTGTTATAAATTATTGCCCTGTTAGCTGGGAGCAGCGACAGAGGAAACAACTGCTCCAAGCAGTCACGAGGACACTTGGCCAGTGGTGCAGCACCTTTGTTAAAGGCCTGTGTGGGATGTGACAGGCAACGTAACTCTCCTGTGGAGGGAGAAATAGCTACTTTGGGGTATGAGGCTGGGGGACAGCTTTGTCAGGAGCGTTTTATACATGGTCACGGTCATGAAGGATTCATTCCTTCAGTGCTTGTCGTGGTGTGACTTGAGCTGTCTCAGCAAAACAAGTTCATTTTGTCTCAGTCAACAGTTTTAATAATTGCCTCTGGCTGTTAGGGACACTTCCAATTTTCAGAGGCTCCTGTTTTGGGGAGCACAGGGTGCAGGAGGGCAGCGCTAGGGCCAGCACAGCTACTGGGATGGTTCAGCTGCTGCTGAGGACTTGTATCATCTCTGCGCAGGACGCCCCATGGATTCTCCCCATGCCCGGTGTTGTTAACCCTGCAGACTTGGCAGCAGGTTTAAGAGTCGTTCCAAAACCTTCTCTGTATTTCTGTGGGTTTTGGATCCAATTCCTCTTGATCAAAGATGAAGCTGACAGTGAAGGAGTGCTTGCCAATAAAATAATTCACAGCTTTCCTCTGCATTGTGAATCCATTTTTCCTTTACTAAGCGCGCTCTGAGGATGTCCTGTCCTGTGACCACAGGCTCTGCTTCCTGGACCGTTGAATGTTTTAGTGCCAGGACCCCACGAGGGATGCGCAGTTGGCTTCATGAATTATCCAGCACTGGTTACAAAGGTCCCCCTGCTTCCCCTAGCTACAACCCCCCCACTTCCAGCCCAGTTAATGTCCTTTTTTTCCCCAGGCATTTCATCCACACCCATACTTTGATGCCTTCCTTTGCCCACGTGCTGTCCATGATGAGTTTCGGAGCCACACGGCAGCTTCATCTCGCAGGTGACTGGTGTCACCAATTCCATGGGTCCCTGATTTACATCAGCTGAACCCCAGGACCAAAGCTGGCAGTTCCCCCCGACTTTTCCTGCCCCCGTTACCACATCAGCAGCTGCTGGTTCGTGCCCTTGCCGAAGCTCTGCTCGCTCCCGGGATGCCCCAACCGAGTGCTGCCTCCCTGAAGCTGCTGCAGCTCCCGTGAAAGCTACAATTAGGCAAAATTGTTAGAGCTAGATTCTGCTGACAGCTGTGGGAGGGGAAGGGATACTCCTCCAGAAGGATACGTGTCAATGAAAGCTGTATTTCACAGTTCCTGTTCCATCTTTCCACTGAAAACCACCCTCCCACAGAGGTGGTGACGATGGTCTGGGCTGCCGGAGCACCGCCAAGTGTCTGGTGGCACCAGGAGACTTCTGCTGCCCAGGACGTGGCCCAGACCATGGCAGGCTGCTCTCCTTCACGTTCTTATCTGGCAAAATTTGCTTCCATAGCTTCTTTGCTGCTCGCTTATCACACTTCCTGAGCAGGTGACTGGAACTTATCAGGATTACATACGGGGCTCTCCCTGCACCCCTGCGGCGATTATAAGAAGTCCCATTATTATCGTGACAGCATTAAATATTGTGCCGAATCAGCAGCTGCTGACCGGAGAGCAGGCGCTCACAAAACTGGAAAAGCCAGAGAGTGCTCAGCCACGTAAATGCATCGCTGTCCCCGAGATCTGGACAAATAAGCAAGTTTAGAGCTGGAGGAGAACGGTTGCACAATGTTTATTAGCTGCGAGCTTGAGAACGATCCGTGTTTAGATCGCCATGGAATGAATTCTGCAGAAAATCCTTTTCACCCCCCAAAAGCTGAGATGCACGGCTTGCCGCTTCCTGATGCGCTGCGAGAACCAGCGCCTCGCGCAGTGCCGTGCTCTGAACGAGCCCTTTGGCAGAGGCTGTTTCAGCTGGTGCCATCCGAAGGATCCTTCCTCTGCCAGGAAGACAAATCCTGTGTCTGCAATAGCTCCACGTTTTCTCAGCTATAACTCATTATTAGCTTTAAGCAGAACAACTGTCACAACCAAAAGCTTCCTTCTGGAGCTGCACTACAGCTGCACTGTCCTTTCCCTGAGCTCGGTAGGGCTGGAGCTCCCTCGTTCCGACGCGGTGCTGCTGGCACCGGTGTCCCCGTCCCCACAGCCTTCAGTGGCTGCAGAGCACCGGAGCATTATTCTCTGCAAGTCCTTCCCTTTATCAGCTAATTTCAGCAAAACTAGGAATGTATTTGGAGCTCCCAGCTCTCCTCTGCCTGCCCAGCGAGCAGCGACGCTCCGTACCGCCCAGGAACCTGGGGTCGGGAAGGGGCAGAAGCCACCAGCGCTGAGCTCCGCAGGTGTTCCTGCAGCGGCTGCAGTGTGGTTACGCTCACCAAACACGCTGCCTCCGTACTCGTGTCTGCAGTTCTCCACCTCTCAACCTTTCCTCCGAGCCACCTGAAGGAAGCCCTCACCGCAGGCCCAGCTCCCATCCCAGGAACCTTCCTGGCAGGGCAGGAGCCGAGGCAGCGCCTGTGTGGTGCGGCCGCGCCGAGCCAGCACCAGCTGTGCGGGAGTTCAGTGCCAGGACAAAGACTGGGAAGCCTCCTTCTTTAATCCTCAGATGAAATGGGTAAACAACTTTGTTAATGCCTCCTTTGTGCCCTGAGTGCTTTCACACCCGCTGGACCCATCGCTGGGCAAACCGCAGGAGGAAAGCCGGGAGGACGGGGGCTGCTCCCCAGGCAGCGTGCAGGGCCAGCAGGTCCCGTGCTCCTGCGTCCTTCAGCCCGACCCAGCTCCGTCCCCAGAGCCCAGGAGGGAGCTGCGGGGCTGTGGAGCAGTAATGCTGATACCAGGCCGCTGCTCCAAGCCTGTACATTTCACAGAAGGCCTCAGCGCAGCTCCTGCAAACGGTAAAATGATGCCCATAGAGAATCCAAACTTGCGTGCACCATCCCAGGGGGCCCTTTCCTCAGGCCAGCCTCAGGTTCCTAAAAGCAGCCCATCCGGCTGCTGCAGAGGGCTCTGGGCTCCCCTGAACTCGCCCCCTCCGGAACAAGGCAACCTTTGAAGAACAGCCCTTCCTGATCAAAAGCCCCACGACAAAGTTTCTATTCCACATGCAAGCACTTCCACGCTGTGATTTTGTAACCTTTTCTTCGATAAGCTAGACCGAGCTCAGCTCCCCCACCGTAAATGATGTTTTCCAAACTTTTAATCATTTACATGGCTTTTCTATGGATTTGTAAAAGCCAAAGGCATTTGGTGTACGGCACAGCCACAGCGTTAATTCGCTGCAACACCACCAAACCCGCTGCCGCAGGAGGAACACACGGCACCCTCACCCCACGGCATCACGCTCTGCCACCTCCCTGTGAGGCCACGTGCACACTTCCCGGGTTACAGCACGGCATCCCGCGCGTCCCAGCCCGCAGCCCCGCAGCAAACGTGCCAACAGCCCCAGCGGCTCCCCCTCAGCCACCAGCACCGCGCTGGGGTCCCGGGGAGCGTCGGCCTCCTGCCAGGGCACGGCCCAATTCCCATCAGCACAGCCTGCTCCGTGGCGTGATGCGGCCCTTTCCCTGTTAAATCCAATCTCTCCCTTTTCACTTTGTCCTCGTGTTTGTTTGTGGTTGTTTTATTAAATCAAGCAACAGAGCTTGCGGGATCAATTCCAAAGCCTTCCAAAAACCTAAGCAGCTCAACTAATCTTGGATATAAAAATATCACGTTAGGCTGATAAGATCTATTTTCCATAAACTTCCACTGACTGACCCGCTGCCTGCTTAAAGACCCGTATTAACGTACGACTATGTGGCCTGTCACCTTTATCTTTTAAAAATATACCTAAATGGAATTTATCAGATCTTTCCCACTGTTTTTTCCTTGGCTCAAATTTATGCTCGTGTTCTGCTCTTGTTAAGACAGAACAAACAGAAAGCAGGCCACCAAAGCAGCCGGGACAGAACGAGGGGCAAACGGAGCTCGCAATGGGATCTTCGGGAGCTGCTGTGACAACGGTGAACTTCAGGTTCCCCTACGTCGTGCACAAGGTTGGCTGGATAATTCACTGTACGAGACAAAACAATCAGTAGCAGAAAAAAACATCCTACAGGAAAAATAATAATAAAAATAATAATAAAAAACCTGCTCTAAGTACTGGAGGAAATGAAACCTACTCCTGCGGGCCGAGCCCACGGGAGGAACAGAGCGAGTAACAGAGCCCCGCAGCGCGGTCTGCTCCCAGTGGCTATGCACATCCTCGGCCTTCATTCTTAAAAGGCAGAGTAACTCCAAGTGTGAGATACTCTTCTGAGCAGCCTTCTGAGGAGCACGGCGATTTCTTGCTTCTCTCTTCCATGAAAAACCACAACCGACAGGAGGTTTTCACGGCCGGGACCGCAATATATTGCTTCCCTTTTGCTGCAGTTCAGAAAGAGGATATGCTTCGGACTAGGAACCAGCGTCAGACCACTGAGAGGTATCAGACACCACAGCACGACTTTCCTTTTGTTAGCAGATCATGAAACCACAGCCCAGCGTGCTGGAAGAGCTGGAGAGAGCCGTGCCTCACCACACACGAGGCATACCTGACCTTCCCTGCGTGCTGCTGGAGGCTGGCTGCAGAACGCACAGAAAGAAAGGAGAAACGTCCTCCTCCATTCCAAACAAAAACAGCACTATGCACAAATCCCCACTGCATTTCGTTTTGCTTTTTATTTAGGAAGAAGAGGCAGGATTTATTTCTGTTTTTTGTGTTTTTTTTTTTTCCACATCTGGTGCAGATCCACAGGCAGTAAGAATGAGTTTTGTATCCAACGCATGTGTTGGATCAAGACCCCAGGGAGAAAAAAAATCTCCCTTTCAAGAAGCCACATGTCAGTTCCCATTTCTGGTGTTGCCGCACGCAGCACAAAAGCACCCAGACAAACCAGAATCCAAGGCATAAATTGTTTCACAGAATATCCATGTTAAAGGGACAAGTACAAACATTACAAAATGAACAGAATCACTTTTAAAATACTTATATTTGTTTAACCGTTAAAAACAGACAGAAAGAGGTAGCAAAGCTAACAATTTCCTGCTGTTCCAATTAGTGTAGCCTGCATGCACTTGGAAAGTTACTGTGGAACCGAATCTCTCAAAATCTTTTCTGGAAAGGACTGTAGACAACTCGCAGTGTATCTCTGACAACGCTACGTGAAGTACTGAGGCAAACCCACAGGCTCACTAGCAGCTGTTTCACGTTGTCTGGCTTAACAAAAAGGCATTGAAAGAAAAAGGTTATCTGCGCTTTTCTTCAGAGAGCAAGAGAGAGAGAGCGCAAGAGAGGGCGCAAGCACGCACACGGCAGGGAGACCACACACAAAGGTAACAGAATAACAGGATGCTGGGCCTGCCCTGCCTCAGCCAGAGGAAGTTAGGGAAGGGGCGCGGGTCCCAGAGTTAGGACAGACGGTTTGGTATCAGCTTGGTCCCTTGGATATCAACACCACTTGACAAAGCCAAAGCTAAAAGCAAGGCATGAAAGGCGGAGGGAACTAGAATCCCGCGTGCTGCATGCATGCGCTCTCTCTCACACATGCTCTTTCAGGCTTTCTGAGGTCCCATCAAGGTGAGCTCACGACGATCGCCCTTCCAACATGTAATAGCGATACATCAAACCTATGACCAGTGCTCCGAAGATGGGGATTAGCCATGTTGACCAGAAGCTACGGGGAGGAAAAAATGAAAAAAAGACACAACACCCACAAACAACATAAAACAGAAGAACGTATCAAGTTAATAAATCATTCGAGATGTTCAGCACTCGCTATGTGTCTGTTTTCCCCCAGGGAGCTCTCGAGACCCGTCTCCTACCAGCTCACAGAGCACAGTCCCATGCTCAGTGCTCTCCCGCTCCCTGTGAGAGGCCCCTGCGACTGCAAGGATGGCTTGGTTGCTTATAAAATAGCAGCTGGGTTGCTGAACTTTCCAGCCTGGCACATACAGAAACCAATTGGGGTTTTTTGTTGTTGTTTTTTCTTTTCTTAAATAAGCCAGACTGTAATTTGCGCTATACAAACAGCTGCGTTGACTCAAGCATGGAAATTGCTACAGCTATCCCACAATAAATCATCCTCACTCACAAACCTGAGGCCACAGGCTCACCTTCAGCAGCCTCCTTAGCAAAAAAATAATTAAAAGCCAAAAACTTCTGCATCGGCCGTGAAAGACTAGGACCCTCTTCTGGTTGCAAGCACTCCTGCATTTTCAACTGAACTCTGCTGATCACGGTCAGACCTTCTAAAAACCACACACGGCTGCGTTGCATCATGCCTGGCCTGCAGCGACCACCCAAACAATCACTGTGAAGAGGGACCGCAGCCATCGCCGTGTAACACGAACGCATGGGCCAGAGGATTCGAGCTGCACAACGCCAGGACGCCTGCTCTGCCCAGCGAGGAGCTGGGGACTTCGCGCTACCTCCACCGAGGGAGGTGCACGCCCTGGCAGCTGACTTGGTGCGGTGCAGTTGGGCAGCTTCTTTTGGAGCCCCTGCTTGCTAGAAGGACAGCGCAGTAACGGCCTGTGTTTTTTTTTTCCTGCCCAGTAGCGTTGGTCTGCAGGTCTACGAATGGAGATTCCCAACCCCTCAACCTCTTACTCCTTTTTATTAGTATTTATTTATTGCTATGATTACTTTGTACGATACCTTGCTTGGCCAGAGGATGTCACATTTTGATCCTGAAAGAAGAAAGAGGGAGTTAGCAGGGAAGAAAAGAACCATTATGTATGTTGTGCTAATGCATGAGACTGCAAGACCGGACCTGTGCTTACAAACACAGAGGAAAAACAACACTCCCCCTCCCTTCCCAAACATCCTCTCCACCACAGGCATTGCTGTTTCTGGGGGTGTTTGCCTTCCTCCTCACCTCCACGGCTTTTCATCAGCCCAATCCCTCCCACCTTCAGCTTCACACTGGGACTTTACGCTCTCAAAATACGGTCTTGCTCCTCGCCTTGCAAACTGGTCTGTTCATTTCATGTGGTACGGACGATGACTGATGATCTGAGGCAGATAATTCTTTCCCCATGATCGCTCCCCCAAAGCCTTCTGTCCACATCCCCATTTGCTGTCCTACTGCCTGGCCACCGAAGCATAAAACCATAAAGTTCTCTTCAACCCTTCCTTTGCCTACAACCTGCTTCCAAACTTTCACACCTCTTTTTTCATAAAACTCAGAATTTAAGCACGCTTTCCAATCAACTGAAATTCTTATTTAGATTTTTATCAACTCTACATCCTTTTCCTCAATCACTGTTGCTGCTCTGCAGTTTAATCAGTACCTACCAGCTAAAAAAGTCACCTTTCCTGCCCCTCCGGAGCAGCCTTATCTCCACTCCTTGGGCGTCTTAGCACTTTCTTTTCTGCCACAGTACATTCAGTGGCTGTTAAACACTTACACTTACCCTTAGGGAGTTACCTCTAGGCTGAATTATAAGAGTGTAACGTTACTATTTTTTTTTAAATGATTTTTTAAATAAATAAATAGGGGGATCCACATTACTGACTTCGATCTCTGCTGACTTTATATTTCAGCCTGGTTTACAAACAGATGTCACACACTAGGAAGACCTCAGCTGTACATAAACCACTGAACTTTATACACTGAACAATGCATTTGAAGGTGAATATAGGCCAAATCATGCAGCCCCACTTTATAACTAAGATTTGCCTTTATCTCTCCCAAGTGGCTCTTTCTATGGCTGGCTATAACAAGCAAACACTCCCAAGGGCCTCCGTTACTGCTCTCAGTTGACAGCTTCCTTATTGATTCCCGGCACTCTGCGAGTGGCCCTGCTTCGAGCGACAGCTAATGAAAGCGCTGTTGAAGGCAGAGCTGTGCCGGGTCCAAGCCTTGGGGCCAGGCAAGAAGAGAAGCCAGTTGCAAGACACATGTTTACCTCTCAAACTGGATTCTATTTATTACCATTTCCCTCTCCCCATCCGTTTCAAAGGCGTTTTTGCAACACTGTGTCCCGTTCTAATCCAGGAGTACCTGACTTAACCAACAGGGATGATTTCTAGGGCAGTTAACAGAGAATTCTTGTTCTGCAGCCAGCCCCGCGGTGGCTGTCTGCTGGCTTGGACGGAACAACACTAACAGTTCAGTGACCAGGACACAGACAGCACTGCAAGCAACGCTCTGTGGCTCGAGGTGTAGAAATAGCATCGCTGATGTCGGGGAAGAGAGGGCACAAAAAAACACTTCAATTTTCACACTGAGGTGCCTGCCAAGCTTCTGAACAACAACAAGAAAAAAAAAAAAAAAAGGAGTAATTTGCCTGGGAGATCTGTTCATTATGTACTTTGTAAACATAAAGCCACAAGCTCCATAAGGAAAAAAAAAGAAAGCAAAATAAAAGGTGTATGGCGACTTCTTTGTTAATTTTGTGAGCATAACATAGTTTCCTCAGCATTAAATAAAATGGAATAGTAGAACACCAACAGCTTACCTTAGAACCTTCCTTTTTACGATCATGCTGTCAAGGGGAAAAAAAGAAGAAAGAAAAAGATAAGCGAAAGCCGAAGTCATTACGAGGGAATTGTTCTGTACATAGTCCTCATCACACGGGCAATTGCCTGGACTCATTTCCAAAGCAGGCGTACCTACGGCACCGAAAGGCCCTGACTTTGCAGCAGGCAGGAACCTGGTGTTTGTGCCGTGCCCCTGTGGTCTCTCACCCTCCCAAGTGCTACATCTTAAGGCAAGGGGAAGTTGTGGCCTCACCAGCTACGGAAGGAATTGATTAGTTTAGCTTCTTTAAGTGCCACCGATTTAACCATAGGGAGAAATCTGTTCTAAATGGTGGAAAGAGAAGACTGAGCTAGTTTTGTTTCCTCAGCAGAGGTCTTCTTTCCTCATTAGAAATCCTGGGTGATACAGAGACCGTATAAAAACGTGTCCTGCAAGACACGTCCTGGTGTGCGTTTACTGGGTTGCAGAAAGGAGAGTCACAATTTATACAGCCCCATCCCGTGTCTGGAAGAGGGCTGTCCCACCCAGCGGGGCCTTACCGGGTGGACCTCCCCTATGTAGTACTGCTTGAGCATCTCCCTGGCGTCCGTGGAATGCCCAACGTCTTCAAAGCTCTCCGTGGCATCTTTACCAGCTTGCTCGAGCAGGACCTCTTCTCCACCTGGATGCTGCAAGAGAAGACCTCAGGTGAGTGAGCGGCCGGGTTCCAAAGAGTCTGAGCAGCCCTTCTAGCCCTTGTCATGCACTATGGATGTCTCAAGCCAACATCATCAGTAATATCTACCAAACATTCAGTCGTCTGCAACCTGAAGGAGAGAGGTTGGACAATGGTGTGAGCTGCACAGCCTGGGAAATACCTTGCACAACAAAAACCTTCCAAGGAGGCGAATCCCCAGCTTATAAATGGAAGCCCAGCCCTGACCCCCACACCAAGCCATCTCTCTTCTTGATTCTGCAACTGATTTGGGCAAGAAAATAACACAGAAGGCATATCCTCATGTAGCCTTTCGTGGGCTTCACTGCACAGATCAGACTCATTGGAGAGGAGCCTCTCCTGTGCGACAGCCCAACTGCCAGCAGAGCACGAGAGAGCGCTGCTTTCACTGAGACCAGTGGAAGAAATGATGTTCTACTTCTTCAGATACTCCAAAAAGCAATGGCATTGGGCAGACAGCCTCTCTCTGCACCTAAGTGTACAACGAGGAAGGGAGAAGAACAAAGGAGAAGCACATCACGTTTCCTAGTGGCACAAAAAGCCACAACTCTGCACGCTGGATAGAGTGCAGTACCGGTGGAGCTACGGCTACTCAGCGACCACAGGAGACAGCAAAAGAGAACCAACAGAATGTGACTGCGTGACATCGCGTACTGCTTCCAGCAACCCAGGAGTGTTAACAACACAAGTCGCTCCCCAGTGACATCGGCATTGCTGCGGGGCACGGACAGCCACGGGCGAGACCGAGCAGTAAGGACCGGCAAAAATAGCTGGTGCGATTCTCTGTTCCTTGATGGGCCGGGCTCTCCCCCAGCACTGCCGCGATTCCAGGAACAGCCTGGCAGTAGGAAGCACGAACACGAGGCCAGCAAAGTGCAATCTCTTTACAGCGTGTATGGGAACAAACAGTTCAGTTTGAACTACCAGCTAATCCAGTTAAACCAATAAAGCGATCAGGCTGCTGAGCGCACACACACCGGGACCAGCCCGGTTCTGCAGAGCAGCAGGCAGCAAGCACTGGACACGCTGGTTAAGAGGGGACTTGCTCACTGCTGCCCGAGATCCCTTTGGCAGCTACAAGCCTGGGACTGGAGAAGAGACGTCAGGCTACATTTCACATCAAAGGACTAAAGCACCTGTTTTTCTCTGTGATATCCTTTTTCTTCCCACAGACACAGAACAGTTGTCATTGCCCCTCTTCCTTCAGCTCGTTTGTTTTTGCTGCCAAAACTTGAAATATTCTCACTTGGCTCTCATACCTCATACCAAACACGCCCGTGTGGACACGAAAGCGGTCCGCTTGTCTCCTGCGGGGAGTTGGTGCAGCCAGCTCTGCAATCCCCACATCAGAGCTCTTTATTCCGCATAAATCCCTTTGTTGCCCAGGTATGCAACATCATCAAGGCGGCGCCTTCTCAGCAGCCATGAAGGGCAAAGCCTCGGCCCAGCAGGCAGCTGGGCAGCACTCAAGTTGCGAGGTCGCCTTCGCTGTCACGCCAAGCCAGGCTCCGCTCTGCTGCTTCGCGCCGCTTCTCCCACTAGGGCCGGTTTGGTCTCGGAGTCAGGCAGGGACTGCCCCGGCAGAAATCCAGCCCTACAGAAGCAGAGAGGAAGCGATGGCCTGCTGGCAGCCACAACGAGCTCTCTACAGACTCGGGCGCCCGTCCCTGTTCACGCAGGACCACCTCCCAGCTCACCTCGCCACCCCTCGGCTCACGCTTTCGGACCTGGCTGCCGCGGTAGGATGAGGATGCTGCACCTCGTTCTGCGCAGCGGGCACAGGCTAAGTCAACGCTCAGCTGCTTCATGGGCACGCTCACAAAGATCCACAGAAATCAGGGGAAGAAGGCTGACCATTGACCTGAAGCCTTCTACAGGAAGTCCTTAGGGATGTCTCGTCAGAAATCTCGTGTCACGTGGAAAAACGTCAGAGCTGAGATTTTAGAAAGATAACCTTGACTTGCTACCCATCCAGCCTCAACGGGCAGAGAAAACCCTGCAGCGCCAGGGAACGCGGAGCGGCCGTCGGCTTTCAGGGGCAGCCAGTCACGGCACGCCCAAGGGATGAGAAAAACAGCAAAGTGCAGGAGAGGAGAATGTGAAATTTTACTGCTCTTTACGTGTTTGGTCTGAAGCCTTTCCACACACTTGCTAAACCCACAAGTAAGAATTATTTACTCGTGTGCATTCATCCTGAATTGTAATCACCAAGCCAAAAGAAAAAAGAAAAAATACTTCAAAAAACTTGTGGGATATCGTGTTTCTGAAAGGACTCTTTAGTCTAGACACCCACACCTGCAGCCAGACAGCTCCTACCTTGTCGTGCCCACGCACATGTAAAACCAGACTGTTTATACAAGAAGTCACAAAACTTCCAAAAGCTACAGCTCCCGCAGCAAAACAAGAGAACTGCGAGAAGTGCAGCAAGATCTGAAAATAAAGCGTACTTCCAGAGGAAATAACGGCTGAAACGAAGCCTTCCTCCTCCTGGAAAGGAACGGACACAAGCAAACAAGACAAGAGGTGGGCCCGAGCACCAGCCCGCAGGGCTCCCCCTCACCATCAGCACCAGAACCCCCCCGTGACTGCAGTCGGGAGCTCAATAACGCACACAGCGCACGCAGACAGCCTTGAAGCACCGCTTCTGGAAGGAGCAGAGAGCAGATTTACAGCTGGAAGCAGAAGCCCCAGCAGCCGCCTCCCGCAGGAGGCAGCACCCGGAGCCCAGCAGGCAGAAGGAGCAGAAGGAGCTGGCCTGCCCCTAGCCAGCAGGAGGCCTCGGGGAATAAAGCCCAGGCTCAGAAACGCTCCGCAATACACAGAGCTACAGCAGCGCTCTCAAAAGGATCATTGCAGCGTGATCGTGGAATCAAGCTCTTCGAATCCCAAACCGGGCTCCAGAAGGCAGAGAACAGCAGAAGGGCATCGAGTAACCCCGAACTCACTCCAAACTCGCTTTTAACACGCTGCTGATGGGGGGGGGACACGGAGCGGCAGCAGCTCAGAGCCGTGCTGCTGGAAGCAGGTGGCAGAGGCTTTACGAGAGCACGACGCAGAAACCCTCTGCGGAAGGCGAGAGCCCTGGGTTGTCCTTCTGCAAACTCCAAGCCCGTCGCGTATGGCAGCCGCTGTGACAGCCCCACCGTGAGCTACAAACACAGAAGCAACACCAAGCTCCGTGGCTAATCCCGGTGCTGGATCAGGTAAGACACGAGATCATCAGGTCGAGGAGAGATGCACAAGCTTTAATTCCCAGCCCCCAGAATTAGGGAAATAAAGCATGAAAGGGAAGAGCATTCCCGTGCAGTAACGTGTCAGCACTACACAAGCCAGAAGAGAAGGACAAGCACCCAGACAAGTGGTGCTCATCAAGCACACATCCTCCGAGGCTTGTTGTAAGACAGGAACAGGCTTCCCCGAGAGCGCCTCTGCAGTGCTGCTGCAAGTCAGAGTGAGCAAAAACAGATCTCTGGCATTCCTCCTCCCTCCTCACCGAGTTCTGGTTGCAGACACACCCGAGCACGCAGGAATTAAATGCAGAAAGACAAAGGAAGGTATTCCGTATTGTTTTCTTACTGCTGGTGCAGTACGAAGGTAAGAATTTAAACCCCTGCTGCCTCCTTGGTGTGAGCGACCGCCTGAAACCTCCCTGTCTGTCCCACTTTACTTCCAGCTCAGGTTAAAAGTCTCGCACCCAAGTTGTGATGGACTCAAATCGCCAAGTGACACACAGAAGAAACACACATCCCCAACTCTTCCGTACGTGCGGAGGTAGAACAAATCCCTCCGTCACAGGAAAGCTTGTGGAAATCAGAACGCTACAGCTGGTGCACAAGTTAAAAGCCACAGATGATAACAGCAGCGTGGTGAGGGCACGTGTGAGCAGCACCAGCCCTCGGAGACCTGCCAGGGAGACTCTCCTGCCTTCCTCCTCTTCCTCGCTGCTCATTCACACCTACCTGACGAGCCAGCCCTTCTTGCTCCAGCCGTAGCCTACCCCTGCCTTCCTAGCCTATTGCCAACAAGAGCAAGGACGTGTATCCCAGCGGTCCAGTTCCCTAGATCGGGAAGAAAATGAGACAATTGCTGTACGGCTGCCTCGGATTTCAAGTAACCACACCTCATTCAGGCACTTACAGGCTTTCTGGAGCATGCGGTCTCTCAGAAACACCCATGAGATTTTGGTTGCTGTCTCTGCGTTCTCCATTTTGTTCATGCTCTCGTAATTCAGGAGACTTGCGCCATGCGATAGATGTCTTAATTGTCTTAATTAATTGCCTATTGCACAGGAAATGGCCAGCTGTAAAGTGGAAGTTTAAAGCAGTCTGTATGTCGAAGAACAGCCAGGTTTTGGGGCTGGCTAGTGGCTGGCCTGCTGCGCCCAGTCTGCGGGAACAGGCAGCGCTATTCGGCAGCCTTTTAGCAGCGAGGCTTCCTAGAGATAACACAATCACTCCGAGGCAACCCTCCAGGGGAATTCGGCAATCCTGTTCAAATAACCCATGGCCAAAGGCCAGGAGAGGCAACAATCTGACGCTGCTTCGGTGACTACACGGGACCGAGGGGAAATATTACCCGCTGAAACCCTGATAGCTGCAGGGACAACTCAGAGCTCTAAGGCACAACAGTTTATCAGACAGCTGTAACCTTTAAACAAGGCAAACATTCCTGGTTCTGATCAGCCACACGTGGTTCTGCTGTCACTGGGCTGATTACAGGGGGGCAGCAGATACTGAGCATATTTCGGCCGATAAATCAGGCCTTGATCTGTGTTTACAAACTTCACCACGTCAGCAAGGGGTGTACATAGCAGGGACTGTGTGCTCGCCATGCTGCCACAGCTACCAGCGCAGCCTTACTGCCTCCCTTCCCTAATGCAGGTAAATCTTTAGCTCATAAAACCAGGAACGGGATAAAGGGCACCCCAGGTGCCACCTTACGCAGAGACTGCCGAGGCCAAGGCTGGGCCCACCACGCAGCAGCCATGCTTGGAAACACGGCACCGCTCACACCACGGGCCTGGGGGTAAACACCTCAAAAATGTGATTTGTGAAGAAGAAAAGAGGTAGAAAAGCCTTCAAAGCCTAGGTCTGAAACACAATGAACAGCGGCTCCAATTGAACACTGAGGCAGGGCAAGACAAGGCACACCTTTTTTGCAGGTACTTTCCCAACTTCCTGCTGTTTTTGGCTCTTCCTAAGCCCAAGGTGCCGTGTTATTTAGGAACAGGCAGCAAATTGCTCTTCCACGTTGCTGTCTTCCTCTGACTCTACTTAACCTTTTTGCATCCTCAGTGCCCTTTGGAAAGGCTGGCCTGCTCCCACTGCGTGAAGAAACTCCGTTTGTTTGTTTTGAAATGGGCTCCAGCCAGCTTCCTTGACGTCCCCTGCTTCTTGTACTCGGCGGTTAGATGCAGGCAGACACGAAGGCTTTCAGAAGCTGGTGGAACAGCAAGTGTTCTTTGGGATATCCCCGCCACCCTGCCCCCTCCATTCAGTCAGCAGAGCTAGCTGTCCCCACAGCTCTCTCAGGCACTTGGCAGGTACCAGATGACCAGTTTGGGCCGCTGTCGGGGAACCAGTGGGGGTGTGCATGTAAAGGGGGCAAGCAGCTGCTCGAACGATCCTCCTGCACTGGCTGGGAAACTCCTGGTGTTGTGGGCTGACCCTGGGCCAGGGATCCGAGTGCCTTCGCTCAGCTCGTAGCTCCGCTTAGCTGCTTCCTGAGCTGCAGCCCCGCTCGGCAGGACTGCCTTCCTTCCCCTCCCTGCCTACCAGGCCTCTCCAGCACCGCCCGCACCTCGCTGTGGCTGTACACAGCTCACGTGCGACCGGTCCCTGGCCCCGGCTGGAGCTCTGGGCTCTCGTGGAAGACAAACCTGGGCCAACCTCCCAGCACGCTGCCGCTGCATGGCCTGCGCAGCCGTGTCCCCACGGGGGGCTTCTGCTGGGAGCCTCCCAGCACGCTGGGTGCCTGCAGGCCTCGGCAGCCAAGCTCCGAGCCCCCAGCCCCCAGCCCAGCAGGGGCTCTGGGGGCCGCACGGAGCCCACCGCTGCCGGGGCGCCCGCAGCCGGCGGAGGCGAGCAGGGAGCCGGCAGCCAGCACCCGCACGCGGGCCCGAGGAGGGGAGGAAGAATTTCTGTCACAAAGGCGCGACACGGCCAGACACCGGCGAGATGAAGCCACCGCCGGGGAATCCGCTCCCTCCTCCGTGCGCGGCGGCACCTCGGGGTCCCCAGAACCCAGCACCGGGAGGACCCGGAGCGAGGCAGAGCCGGGCCGAGGCGTTCCGGTGCCGGCGGCCGGGCCCGGTGCAGCGCCTAAGCCGCGCCCCCAGCGGCGAGCGGGCCCGGTCCCTCACAGGGCCGGCACCGGGCGGCCCCCTCAGAGCCCCGGCAGCGCTCCCCGAGCCCCTCACGGGGGGCTCCCGCTCCCCGCCCTCCCGGTGCCCGGTCCCGGCCCGGCCCCGCACCTCCTCCAGGAAGCGGGTGACGTCGTACACGCGGCCGTGGATGACGAGCCAGGCCTCGCGGCTGCAGTTCCTTTTCGCCACCTCCTGCAGCGTGAACACCGGCCCGGCCTCCGCCGCCTCGCCGCCGCCCTCCGCCCGCTTCCCGGTCTCCATGCTGGCCGCCGGCAGCTTCGCGCAGCGCGGGGATCGGCCCGCGGCGGCCGCCGTAGCGACGGGGCTGACCGACCAATGAGGGGCGAGCGGGCGCGACGGTGGGGCGACTCCGGGCGCGGGTAGCAGCCAATAGGAAGGGCGCAGCGGCGGGCGCGGACCAATAGCGAGCGGCGAGAGCGAGGGGGCGGGAGGCGTGAGGGCGGGCGCGGCGGGCGGGGTAAGGGCAGAGCGCATGGCTGGTGCTGCGGCAGGGGAGGCAGCAGCGCGCGGAGCCCACGGTGCCCCCTGTAACTTCCCCGTTTTGTTTTCCGCTGTAACTCGGACAGGGCAGAGACGCGGGACCGCAGCAGCGTGTAGGTCATGTTCCATTAAGTGTTTTCTTTCACCCGTAATCACTTCATCAAGACCCGTAAATCAGCCAGCCATGGCCAAACAGCACAAACGTGAGGGCGATGTGCGCCTTCCTGCCGCTGCCGCTTTTGGCACGCAAAACACCAAAACTTTTCCTGAAGGGGAACCGATCGTGGACGCTCCTCGCCCACCGCCTGCTCCCATAACTCCCGATTGCTTTCCGTTCATCACAGAGGATTCAGAGCACAAGGGGCTGTAGTTCTGCGGAGTTCTGTGCTCGCTGTGGGAAGCATCTCACCGGGGCACTGTGTGCCGTGGGCGCAGCTGCCACCGAATTTCTCAGAAACCACCGAGATTTCTTGCCAGGAAACCAGAGGCTGCGCTTGGAAGGCTGCGTGGGGGCCTGATCGTGTGCTCCCGCTGTGCCTGCTCGGGCCTTCCTTGGGCCGGGGTGGCCAGCGGGGTCCGGGAGTCCTGCCCTTGTGTGTCCTTCAGTGCCCTGACAGAAAAAGAGCAAACCCACGGCGCTCACGGCCTGCTTGGTGAGGTTCTGTGACCAAAGCACACTGCTGTCACCTCGGGGCCCCCACTTCTGTGCCCCCCTGCCCGGGCAGCCTCCCGCCGGGGGAGTCGCACGGACCAGGCCGCGGGCAGCACCCGCCCGTTCCCCGGGGCAGGCCCAGGCCCCCGGGGCAGGCCCAGGCCCCCAGAGCCATCTCCGCACCCCCCCGGGCGGCGCCGTGGCGGGGGCGGCCGGCAGGGGGCGGCAGCGCGGCGGGGCTGCCGCAGGGCACGCCGGGAGTTGTAGGCGCGGCCTGGGAGGGTGGGAGTGCCGCGGGGCCCGCCGGGAGTTGTAGGCGCGGCCTGGGAGGGTGGGAGTGCCGCGGGGCCCGCCGGGAGTTGTAGGCGCCGCGGCGGGGCTCTGTCGTTACTTCCGGCAGGGCCGTGCTCCGTTTCCGGCGCGATGGCGAGCGAGCGGGCGCGGGGCGCGGGCAGGCGGCGGGAGAAGGCGGCGGCGGCGGAGCGGGACGAGGAGGCGATGAACCGCTGCGTGCTGCACTTCTACTTCCAGCAGGCCGTGGCGGCCTACCGCGCCGGAAGGAACCGCGACTTCCGGCAGCTGCGCGACGTCATGCAAGGTACGCCGGGACCGGGGGGCGGGAGGGCGCGCACGGCGTGGGGCCAGGCCGCGGCCACCCCCAGGTAACGGCTGCGGCCACGGCCCCGCTCACACCCCCGGTAACAGCCCCCGGTAACGCCCCCAGTAACACCCCGCGGTTACACCCCCTGGTAACGGCCCCGGTCATCCCCCGGTAACACCTCCCGTTAACACCCCCGGTAACACCGCCCTCCCCCAGTAACTCCCCCCCCTCCGGTAAACACCCCCCCCGGTAACACAGCCCCGGTAACACCCCCTGGTAACCGCCCCGGTCATCCCCCTCGTAACACCCCCCGGTAACAGCTACCGGTAACAGTCCCCCCGGTAACGCCCCCCCCGTTAACACCACCCCCCCCCCCCGGTATCACCCTCCCCCGTGACCCCCCCGCCCCCGTCTCGCCCCCAGCACTGGTGGCGCGGCCCCTGGAGAAGCAGCCGGCCGTGGTGCAGCTGCTGCGTGTGATGCAGTTCCTGTCCCGCATCGAGGAAGGCGAGAACTTAGGTGGGTCTGGGGGGGGCGCTCGGCGCCGGGACCGGCTTCTGCAGCGCCCCGCGCCCCCGGCGGGCCCCGGGCTCCTCCGGCACCCGGTCTGCCTTCCCTCCTCTGCCGTAGCTGTAGCGTCTGAGCTCAGACCGAGCCTGTCCGTGTCCGCTTCACAAACTGCCTTTTTTCTAGATTGCAGCTTCGACAGAGAGATGGATCTCACTCCGCTTGAGTCAGCAATGGGCATCCTGCAGCTGTTTCAGAAAGAGTTCAGCGTGCCTGAAAAGAAGGTGGAACCTGTCCAGAAAATGCTGAAGGAGGCTGTAAGACTTCTGTCTTGTTTAATAAGTTCTCTGTTCGCTCTTGCTCCAGTTGTGCTCTTGAACAAAGACCAGTAGGAGTTGTCACCTGTAACGTAGTGGGGTAGCAGCGGGTGGGCTGCAAACACGTCTTGGTGTCACGGCAGAGCTTGGTTCTCCGTGTGAGCTGGCGCTAGGCTGCGACCCCTGTGTTCTGACTGATTATGACGTGTGCTTCCCTAAAACTGGTTAACTGTTCGGTGATCGCAGTGCCAGCGGAGAAACCCGGGGTTTTTCTTCTGCAGGCCGTTATCGTCTGCATCAGGAACAGAGAGTTTGACAAAGCTTCAGCAATTTTAAAGAGGCACATGGGGAAGGATCCCAGGGTCCAGGTGAGCCCTCATCTGACTGTAAGGCGGGTGAGGACCGTCGGGTACGTCCTGTGGGATGTCACGGGGCTTGTGACTCCCGTTGCAGGCCTAAAAGGCTTCCCTGAGAAGCAAGGCTCTGGGGTAAATGGGAAAAAGAGGAGAGTGGGGGGGATGAAAGGGAAGGAGTCCTCGAAAGGTGAACCCTCAGCGCTGAGTATTTCTCTGGCTGTCGCCTGAGAGTTCCCTCTTTATTCGTGTTCAGGGTGGATCTCCTGGTCCTCCAGCCTTTTCCCAGACTTGTGGCAGTGTAAGCTAGCAGGCCACGCAGGGCGTCCGAAGGGAAAGCTCCAGTCTTTGCCCAGATCCAAGCTCCCGAAGTTCTCATTTATACCCCCTGATAGCCATGCAGAGTGTTCTTGCCTTTCCTCTAGAAAAAGAAGGCAGAGTTGCAGGCCATCATCCGGGAGAAGAACCACGCTCATCCGATGATCAGAAACTTCTCGTACGGGGACTTCCAGCAGGACATGTTCCAGTTCCTGAAGACCTACGTGGACACCTCCGAGCCAGTGCTGGTGACGGTGTGTGTCTGCCCCTGCGAGGGCAGAGGGCGGTGGCGTGGGATGGAGGTCTGGGGAGAGCTGGCGCTTCCTTTCCCGTGGGACCAGGAAATTCAGTGACTTGGGCTGTACGTGCCTTCGCTGTGGTGTGAGTTGCAGAGTTTGGACACCCAGTTAGCAGGGGGTTAAATCTAAAATACTGAACCTTGTCTGTTCCTAAAAGGCTTATACAGCTGAGCGTGTTTTTCAAAACACGTTGCAGACTTCAATTGGCAGATGTGAACTCTGCCCAGTGCCCCCTGAGCTGCAAGTGACAGCTTAAAATGCCTTGGGGAGAAGAGAAAAACTGAAGGGTGTTGTGGGGAGCCCCTGTTGTAATGGTCACCTGCTTTTTCCCTGTCAAAGATGATGAAGACTTTGAATTCAGAACGTGCTGGAGAACCAAAATGCTTACCGGCGGCTCCAGGACCTGCGAGCGGGGCCGAGGACCAGGCAGCAGCTCCCGAGCCCGTAGAGATGGAACAGGACCCAGCAGGAGCTCCAAAGCCCGCGGAAACTGCAAAAGACACGGCGGTACCTCCCAGCCCTGCGGAGAGGGCGGAGGACCCAGCAGGAGCTCCTGAGCCCATGGAGGAAAGCAGTTACCCTGCAGCAGCTCCTGAGCACATCATAGCGGCGGTTAAGAACCTGGAAGATGTTTCAGAACGTATGGAAATATCCGAGCAGCCAGCGGCAGCAGCCCCAGAGCCTGCAGAAGCGCCTGCCAAGGACTCGGAAAGGTGGGCAGAGAAATCTGGCCCCATGTGGTGGATAAAAGTTGGCAGCAGGTCTCACTTGCTCTTGTGGAGCGGTGGTTGGTGCTTCAGGGGACCCCGGCTTGTGCCCGGGTCCGTGGTTTGCCCCTGCAGCACGGCAGCCGGGCTCCCTGGGGGGTGTCGGTGTGCTTGGGAGCGCTGGGGGGGTTGGGAGTGCCCTCCTCGGTAGATGTTAGCGCCCTGGGGTCGTGGTGAGTTGTCGAGGGTCACACCACAGGAGCAAAGCCTGATGTCGGGGATGTCGGAGCCGTTGCGGTGAAACATTTACAAGCTGCTCAGTTTTGTTTATTTTGTAGGCAGCCCTCTGGAACCGTATCCGCGTTTGGGATTTCTGTTCTGAGAGAAGCTTTCAAGATGCTGTCAGACTCCCAGGATTCAGATGCGCTCTTCGCCAAACTGGATGAAACAGACTTTTCTTTCCCCAAGCAACTGTCTCCTTCTGTATCCCACAGAAACAAGAGACGGAAGGAAGAGGAAAACCAAGATTCTGAGATCTCAGACCCTCCTGAAATCCCCAATAAGGTCAAACGCTTGACCATAAGCAAACTTGTCATGGAGCAAGACAACCAGAGCAACGAGTCGAGTGAAAGCCCAGACTCTTCCCAGGAGCCAGTTGTATCTTCTGCCTCTAAATCCGTTCAGAAATTGCCTAACCAGCAAGAGTCTACCGAGAGTGCCAAGTATGAGCCTGTCTCTTGTGGTATAGCCTAATTGCACCCAGTATTCTGGCTTGCAGCTGCCTGTAGTAAAGTGAGCGACAAAAGCCCTTAATTCAGGATGACTTTATTGCCCATCCTTGCCCACTAGCATATGTGGAGCTAGGTAAAGTAAACTGTCCTTAGGGCTTATCCTTCGTTTACTGGAGGTGAGAACATCACCCAGCTTCGCGGGCAGCGAGGCACTTAGTGCAGCTGGTGCTGGTGGCAATTCCAGCAGGCACAGCTGGATAACCGAACCCCTACGTGCAGCGCTGGGCTCGTGCTCCTTTTCCTGAAGCCTCTGCTGGTTAAGAAAGCCCTACTTGCAGCTTTCCTCTTACCTTGTAGCTGAAATGCCTGCGCTGCAGGCGGCAGGGGTATTGTAGGGTTTTCATTGCTATTAGGGTTTCCTATAGGTAACAGCACAGCGTGCTTAGTGGCAGAAGTCTGAAATTAATACTGCAGTGAGACTTCAGCACAGTCTCATGAGTGTTTCCTGCAAGCCAAAGCGCGGTGTAGCAGAGCGTGCTGCTTCCCCTGCTGTTCTCTGGCTAGTGAAGGTGCACAGCAGGCAGCAGGGACGTTTGGATCCCCAGCAGCAACGCTGGGAGGCGTGTGTGAAGGTAGCTCAATGTGCTCAGAAAGGTAAAACGCCTTCCCCTGGTCTTCTGGAGGAAAACCTAAGAACCTAAGGTTTGGCTTTCGAAGGGAGAGCCGTGCAGGGCGCGGTGTTCTGTGTAGCTTGGCGTCGCAGACGGGCTGCCCTGCTCGGAAGCGCAGGGGAGCGGCTGCACGTAGAGCCGTGCTGGGGTGGCGGCGTGAGATCTCGAGTGCCGTGCTGCTGGGTGCTGCTCAGGGCTGAGCTTGTCAGAGACGAGGGCTGAGAAGAGACGACCCCACAGGCACGCTGCCCACTTCCTAGGGCCCTCTGGGGACTTTACATTTCCGATTTCACAGGCTTGCAAGTGGTGACACTTTCTCTCTTCACGTTTTTGTTAGTGGTGGTTTTTGTTGGCTTTTTTTTTTGTACACTGCAGCTCTCTAGGAGAGGTCTTTGCTTTCAGCCGTAGGGGATGGCCTGGAACGCGCGCTGCGTCTGCTTGCTGCGGGTGTTTGTCGCTAACACCTGCTCGCTTGTTGTCGGAAGTGCTGGTCACAAGGCACAGTGTGTCGTGGCTGGGTCCGTGACACGCGCTGTCGTTCAGCAGGGGCTCCAAACTCATCCCCGCGCCGAGGGGAGAGGAGGGGGTGCCTGGTTTGCTCGTTGCTTCCCGCATGCTGACCGCGAGCTTGCCTGCTGTGCTCCTGCTGGCCCTGCACCCCGCCCCCAGACTGTTCCTGGCTGTTAGCTGAAGTAAATGCTTGCCTCCTTCCAGGTCCCAGGAAAGAAAGTGGAGCAGTTTATACACTGAAGAACAGAAGGACAGCTGGAGTGATGAGGAAGAGCTCTTCTCAGGCGTAGGTAGGGACAGAGCTGCTGTCACGGGTGCTAACTGAGGGTAATCCTGGCTTGTTCACGGGGGCCATGCTACCCTCTGTGTGAGTTTGGAAACCAGAAGCCCAACAGAATGGCCGGGTGTCCAAAATGGAGGCATTTGCTTTCTGTGCCTCTAACCTGAAACGCGTGCCAAGAGCTCTTGTTCGGGTTTCAGACTTATAATGCTTAAATTACAGGGTGCAAATATGGGCAATGCAGCTTCTTCCCTGCTCGTGCTTTTACTGCCATGGAATAAGGGTTAAGGTTACCTTTATCAGCCAGACTGATTTTCCAGTCCCGTTACCTTTGCACGTATATGCACAGCTTGGCTGGCACTGCTGGTGAGAAGGGGTGGGCTTGGTTCCAGCACGCCCAATTCCAGCCTCAGCATATGGCCTGGCTGCATGCTGGATGGGTGCCCCTGGTCCTGACATACTGCCCGGTTCCAAACAGAGCAGATCTCACTGGGAAGCTTCCCAAAAAGCAACCGGGGCTTGAAACGGGCTGCAGAGAAGTGAGGGACAAAGGAATTTGTTTTTATTGTCTGTCATGGGACGCTCGTACTACAGCTAACTGCGGAGTTCAGCAGTTAAGCCAAAGGCAGTCTCTTGGGAGCGTCTGTGTCCTGAGTTACTGTGAAACGTGATCCTCTTGTTTTGTTTTCCAGCACTGCCTGAGCAAAACGGCCACAAACCTGCAGGCTTTGTTTCCAAGAAGCAGGTAAGGTGGAGCCCTTAAATCCTTTCTGTAAGGTCTGAAATGAGAATGTGTCTTTACAGAAGAGCAAACAGTCGATGATCTGCACTACATGTTGGTGAGGGGGCTCTGGTGCAGTTCAGCGCAGCAGGACAAGCTGCTGCCCTGCTTCAAACGAAGCCCAGGGGGCTGGGCTGGAGGGCGATTCTTGCTGAGGCCAGCGCTGCAGTGTCTGGGCTCTGTCAGCGTTGTGCAGACCTCCGCGTCCGCCAAGCTGGCTCGAGTTTCACTGCTAAAGCCACCCGGTTTGGCTAGAGCTGTGTGCCTCCCACGTGCCAGGCATCGGGTGTTGGAGCAGAGTCCCTTTTCCTTCCTGCGTGCCCCTCAGAAGTAGGCTTGCTGTGTTCCCAAGCACTGGGGAGGCTCAGCGTCCCGCTCAGGTGAGGGACGTGCGTGAGGCAGCCGTCACCTTCCAGGAGCTTCCAGGAACCCTGCCAGCCTCACCCGGAGGTGAATGTCAGCTGGTCTTGTGCTGCCGTACGAGGTGCAGCGCCTTGTTCCCGTGACTGCTTCCTGCAGTTCTTGATTTGCCTCCCAAGAACCAGGGGACCTGCAGAGCTGAACCTGCAGTGCTAGCACTAACCCCGTGCTGCTGTGCGGGAGGCAGTGAGCTTAGTACCTCCGCTTGCTGTTGCGTGAAGGAGTCATTCCTCGTTTATGTGACCAGCAGCATGTTTTGGGAAGCACATCTACTCCTGAGCTTGTGCTGGAGCCCAGTGATTCTCAGTTAGAAATGAGAGCACGTCTGCAACAAAGTGATTTTTGGGTGGTGCGTGTGCTGTTAGAACAGCTCTGCCTTTCTTCCATGGCCCTAGCACAGGTGGTAAAGGAGAGCTGCCTCCCCAGGAAGGAGATGCAGCGCGGGCCCGGCAAAATGCAACTCCTTCCTGGCTGCACTTCTCTCACAGAATGCTGCTTACCTGCTCTTTTGTAGAAATGGACGATGCAGGAAAGTGAGTGGATCAAGGAGGGAGTAAAGAAGTACGGAGAAGGGAGATGGAAGGCCATTCGCCAGAAATACCCCTTCCAGAACCGCACGTCGGTGATGATCAAGGATCGCTGGCGGACCATGAAAAGGCTGGGGATGCTCTGAAGCTGGGAGCCACGGGATCTGCAGTGCAAAACTGGTTTTGTTTTTGTTTTGAAAGATCGACCAGAGCAATAATAGCAGTGAGGCTGCAGCGCTCTTCCCTGATGCGCAGCAGCTTTGGGATTTTGGCGTTTGGTACCAGAGACTGCTGCAGCAGATAGAACCATGTGTGGCAAGAACCGAAGAGTCTTGTTCCTTGAGTTGTAGATAGAAGGTTTGGGTCTTCTGCGGGTGGTAGAAAGTGCACAGCTTGACCGCGTGTGCTTGGAGATGGCCTCTGTCAGGACTTCCTTCTCCACCTGACAGCTGCAGCCCTTGCAGAATGAGTATCCACCTGATGGGCTGCTGAAACAAGTTCTCTGTTCAGGTACTGTCCAGTGACAGGATAATTTTATCAGTGGCTGTTAGTGTTTTAATTCGTCTAACTGTTGGAATTTTGTTTCTTCTCTCCCTTGTGGGAGAGGCAACACATAGCCCCAGAGCTTCTGGGCTGAAGAGATGTAGGAAGGTGAGTTACTGGTTTACTCCCACAGATCTTTGCTTCGTAAATGTCCGGTCTGCAAGTGGGAATTGCTCTCTGCTTTCTGAGGCTTTCACAACATCTTTTTCAGTACTTCAGTGTTAATTAGTTCCATGTTAAACAGTTCAGTGTTTAATGACTTTGATCCTCTCTTACTGACCCCTCTCCTTCCTGGTGACATCCTCCGTGTGCGATTCCTGCAAGCACGTGAGCTCTGAGCGCTGTTTCTTGCCTTCAGGGCCCAGGGCTGGAGTCCAGGTCTGAATGATCTGCAAAATAAAGTTCCTTTCCTGTTGAGTACCAGAGTCATGGTGTGTGAACTTGCGCTGCCCCGATGGGAGCGAGGCAGTTTGGGGCCCTGGCTGCTCGGCCCCTGGGCGTGCACAGCCCCAGAAATGGGGGGCTCCCAGTTTGCTTCCAGCAGCTGTCTGGGGTGGAACGGAGATGCCCCGAGGGTACAAAGTGAGGCACAGACATGAAGCGTCACCTTCTGGGCTGTATTTCCATTGCAGTCAAAGGGCAGAGGGGCGGAGGGGCAGGCGTTTCCTAAAAGCAGCTCCTACTGGCTCTTCCAATTACCCCGTGGTGTTTTTTCTTAGCACTGGGGGCTTTTCTTGTATGGCCAGCTGAGGTGCGGGCCGCTTCGCTGCCTGAAAGCCAGCCGGCTTCGTACGGACTTGCGAGGGAACGGAGGTGCCACGGTGAAAGCCCTGATGGCCACATGCCAGCGTGGCAGACGTAACCTGCAACGCCCCCGTAAGGGTTGGCTCTGCAGGGATGTGAACTCAGCAACACGGACTGGAGGTGCGGGTGGCTTTGTGGCCACGTTCCTTTGGAGCTAGTGCTGGGTAGGTTTCTGTTTGGAAACACCTGCTTCCCCTCTGCCCTGCAGCAGCTGCTGGCACCAGCTTCCCCCAACACCTGTCAGCGGCCATGCGTTTCCCTGCCCTGCTGCTCCTGCAGCTCCTTCACTTGTGCTGGAGTAGCCCCAGGCAGTCAGGACGGCCCTGAGCTTGTGGGGCTCATTCCAGGCTTGATGAGAAGGTAACGAGCGCTGGGGCAGGAATCACCAGTGTGAGGAAGAGCCTGCAGTGCCCAGGTGGAAGAAGACACGACTGGGACAGAGCATGTTCTCCACTGCTCTGGGCTCTTGCCCCAGGTAAACACCGGTGTGCCAGAGGAGAGCAGCAGGGGAGCAACGTGCCCTGCTCAGCCGGCCTGCGCAGGGCTCTGCGTGCTTCTTGGAGCGGAACATTGGTGCTGAAGCATCTCGCTCACGAGGACTGGGGCTCCTCTGCACGAGGGGCAAGGCTGGTTGGGGACAGGAGGACCAGCGCTGTGCACCAGGAGCTGCTGCTGGTGACCGTGACGCGTCCTCACAGCATCCTTCATCCTCAGCAGAAGGGTTCAGCTGGGTGAGCTCCGGCGTGGAAACACCAGCCCGATCCCTCAGTGCATGGAGAGCACCTCGAGGAGCGGAGCAGGCTCCGTGCTCCTGCTGCCACCAGCCCCAGCGCTGCCAAGTGACAGCGGGGAGCGAGCGGCAGCGCAGGCGCCGTTAATGATTTACCCCCCCCAGGCTCCCTGCTCCTGCCCCGGCTGCAGGCTGGAAGCAGCATGCTGCTGCTGGCTCTCCTGGTGCTGGTGCTGCCGGGCCCCGCCGGGTGCCCCAGGACCGAGCCCCTGAGCGGGTCCAGCGACGAGCCCCTGTTCCGCGGCGCGGATCGCTACGACTTCGCCGTCATCGTCCCCGCTGGCACCACCGAGTGCTTCTGGCAGTTTGCACACCAGAGCGGCAGCTTCTTCTTCAGCTACGAGGTGAGAGCTGCGGGATGGGTTCTGCGGGTCCTGCAGCGGGCACTTCTCCCCCTGCCTGGTCCAGGCAGGTGCAGGGAAGGGGCCCTTCCCTTGCAGGGTGACGGCCACGTGCCGGCTGAGCTCCAGACGTGCTGTCCTCGGGGCAGAGGTGGTTTGTCCTGCGTGGGGTAGGGCCTTGGGTGTGCTGGGGAATGCCTGCGGTGACTCGCATGGCTGCTCTTGCAGACTGAGACTTTTTTTTTTTGAGGCAGCTTTGTTCTCATTATCAATCTTTTTTTTTTCCCCTCAAATACCTCCTTTAAACCCCTAAGTAGGTGTGGAGCAACCAGGTGGTGAGTGCTCCAGCTGTGGTGCCCGTGTACCCCAGGGGAGCTCAGGTTTACGCGAGCAGCCTGCCCCTTGGGAGCGCTGCCCTTCCCTGAGCTGCTCGAGGCCGTCGCAGACCTCGGCTTTCCTCGGAGCACCCGAAGGAGCGTTGAAGGTCCCCGCACAGCCGTATCTGCTTGTCCCTGCCCTTGGTCTCCTTCCCACGAGGGAAACTCCAGCCCTTTTATCTCCTGTGTACACTGCCCTGGCTGAAGGGGAGCGGGGCAGAACCACCACCCTGTGCCAGGCAGGGACTTAGCGTGAGCCCAGCTCCGTCCCCAGACGTGTGCTCGCCCAGCCCAGAGCAGCTGTGGGCGGCAGGGAGCTGCACCAGGAGCTGCTCTGCGGGGCTGATGGTGTGCGTGGGGCCGTGCTGGCCCTCCTGGGACCAACAGCAACCCTAGATCTGCATGAGCACCAAGAGCAGGGACGAGGAACCTCAGTCCAGGGTTACACGTCTCAGGGCCATGCCTTTGTTTTTTATTTTTCTCCTTTCTACGTGTAGCTGGCAGCTCACACAGGCATTTTTGTTCCTGGCCTTGGGGCGCAGCCAGCACCATCAGCTCCCCAGCGATGGCCAACCCCCCCCGGGAGCTCTGCTGGGCTCCTGCCCCGCTCGCTCCCCTCTCAGCTTCCCCGGGCACACAGACGCCCTTCGGAAGTGCCCTGCGGGGTGGGGACGGGCTCCCCTCGGGGCAGGGCACTGTTTGCTATCCCCCACCTGCAGGTCCAGCGGGCGACGGGCTTCGCCAACAGCAGGATCATCCTGGCCACTGCGAGCGACCCCAACGGCTTCCAGATCGGCGCTTCCCAGGACGTGCGAGGACAGATCAACTTCCCCACCAGGGAGACAGGTCCCTGCCGCCCTGGTCCCGAGGGGCGGGAGGCTGCTGCCTGTGGTCTGGGGGCTGCAAGCTCCCCGAGCACCGATCCGAGTGGCCACAGCACCCTCCCTGCTGGGGGAGGATCGGTGCCAAGTGCCGGACACGGTGCTGGCTTGAAGCAGCTGCGGCTCTTCCAGCCGGGGAACAAAACTCCCCGCTTCTCTCTGCAGGTTTCTACCAGCTGTGCCTGGACAACCAGCACAACCGCTTGGGCTTCATGCAGGTGTACCTCAACTTTGGCGTCTACTACGATGGCTTCAACGTGGAGAGGGAGCAGCCAGCAGAGAGGAGGCAGCTGAACGACACCGTGGAGGCCATCGGGGTAAGTGCCGCTTCCACCACAGAGCGCTTTGAAACAGCACGTGTCAGACCCCAGATGGGCTGGGAATAAAGCGGCGAGGCTGCCTGCAGCAGTCCCATCCTGGAAACAGAGGATCCCAGCGGTGTTTGGCTTTGGCCGCCGGGACCCAGGTTGGGTGGTAGCGAGGCAATTGGTTATGGGATGGGGCCCTGTGCTGGTGTGCTGGCTTCCAGCCGTCCCTCACTGCCGGGAAAGACCCCGAGAAGGGCGTTTGGCACTGCCTGATGTGTTGCAGCTTAACTCGGTGCTGAGCCCGCGGTGGCTCTTGGGCTGTTCCTGCCGGGGCTCTGCCACCCCCTGCAGCAGCTCCTCCTCTCCTCTCCCGCTGCGTTGTGTCTGCAGGTCAGCATTCGCAAGCTGCAGCTCCACATCTTCCACATGTGGAGGTTCTACAACTTCGCCCGGATGAGGAAAGGGGCCGACTCCTTCCTGCTCGAGTCCAACTACCACTACGTCAACTGCTGGTCGATGGCGCAGAGCTGTGTCATTGTCCTCTCGGGGGTCCTGCAGCTTTACTTCTTGAAGCGTCTCTTCAACGTGCAGGGCTCCAGCAAGCCGAGGTGCTGACTGCGCCCCGACAGGAGCAGCGCTCAGCCTGCCTCTGCCCCCAGCACCGGGACCGGGCTGCACCAGCCCCTCCTGCTGTGCGCAGAGAGGGGAGAGCCTGGGTCAGCTGGAAGCAGAGCTCAGCCAGCCTTCAGCTCCAGCCCTGCCTGAAGTTAGCTCCTAACCAAAACGAACAGAACACCCCTTTGTATCTGTGCGGCAGTTTGTTCCGTCTCTGCCAGCCTTTAGGCAGTCTCAGCCTGTCTTTTTTGATTATAAACCCAATAAAAAAGACTTCCAGCATGCTTCCTTTGTTGAGGGATGGGGTTGCAGTGGCTGCTCTCCCTCCTGCAGCAGCCTGTGGGGTGAGCCCTGCCCTGCAGGCAGCTGCCTGCCCTCTTCCTCCCTCCCGTAACAGAGCCGTCAGCCTGCGACAGCTCAACCTGCAGCAGGGGTGCCCCTGCTCTGGCTTCATCTCCTTAGCCTCACGTGGTGCTGTGCCGCTTGGGGTACCCCCGTGTACCACTGCCTGCTGCCCCAACCCCAGGCAGGCATCAGGGCTGAGAAGTGACACGAGACAACAGCGCTTGGGGAGAAGGAACGGGCTTTATGCAACCGCAGCACCAGCTCTGGTGCCTCCGCGCGCTCATGGTGGCAGCGGCCGCCCCCCTGGGGTGAGCTCCCAGCGGCTCCGCGTGCTGCCGCGCAGGGTGCAGGACGAGTCCCTTCTGCCCAGAAACGCTCACAGCTCCCAGGCTCTCACACCCGCCTAGGTCAGCGTGTCTTCGCTCCGCACGTACTCCCCGACGTCGGCCTGGTGGAACACCACGATCGCCATGGGGTCCACCTTCCGGCAGTCCTGGGTGGACTTCGCAGCTACCCCAAACCCCTGGGGAAGAAAAAGAGAGAGGAAAGGGAGGTTTCTGCACCCCGGCTCCCGTGCCTGGCAGCAGGAGGTATGGGGCAGCGCCAGCCGCTCACCAGCGGGACGTCGGCCATGGAGTACACCACCACGCCCTGGTACTGCGCCGTGTTCTCCGTGATGCGGCCCAGGCCCGACTTCAGCACGTGGTTGCCGTAGAGGAAGGACTGCTCGGAGCCGGGCTTCACCCACACCTTGTACTGCAAGAAAAACACCGTGAGCGAGCGGCGGGGGGGGACGAGGGGCCGAGCCGGCCGGGGCAGCGCGCCTCACCTTGGCGTAGGGCGCGAGGAAATCCAGCGCCGTGACGTTGAGCCGGAACTTCTGCGTCTTGGTGAACTTGCCGAAGCAGGTGCCCAGCGCCACCAGGCTGTGCCGGGGGATGCTGGCCGCCCCCTTCAGCAGCTTCTCGCTGCGGGGAGATGAGGCTGAGGGGGCGGCGAGGCGGCAGGGACGGGCCCCGCCGACCGCGGCCCCCTGCTCACCTCACGTAGTAGACGCGGTCGCGGTGCAGGCGGAAGCAGTAGGTGCCGTCGGGACGCTCCACCAGCAGCTGGATGTTCTCGCCGATGCTGCGGGACGGGCGGCGTCTGAGCACACGTGCCAACGGCCCGGCCACGGTCCCGGTCCCCTTGTCCCCCACCCCAGTCTCCCCTGCCCCAAGCCCTCGCTCCCATCACGGTGCCCTCCCCTGGTCCCGGTGCCCTGGCCCAGTACCCCAACGCCGCTGCCTCCCAGTAATTCCCCAGTACCTCCCCCCTGCAGTAACCCCATCCCAGTGCCCCCCTCCCCTCCACCAGTACCCCTCCCTGTCCCAGTTCCCCCCAGTACCCTGTCCCGGTGCCACTACCCCCATCCCAGTGCCTCACCCCCCTCTGATAACCCCCATTCAGGTGCCGTTCCGGTAAACCCCTCGCGGTTCCCTCCCCATCCCGGTCCCCCCGGTACTCCCCCCAGTACCCTCCTCGTCCGGGTACCCCTCTGTCCCGGTAACCCCCCTCCCCGGTCCCGGTGCTCCCCCCGTCCCGGTGCCCCCTTCCCACCCCGGTACCCCTCCCCCGGTCC
>NC_048903.1:20124448-20131253 GCF_011077185.1 Oxyura jamaicensis | reverse complement strand
CCCCCCCGCCCCGGTGCCCCCCTCTGTCCCGGTACCCTCCCCCGGTCCCGGTGCCCGCTCACTATCTCCCGAGCTTCTCAAACACCGCCCGCGTCTCCGCCTCGGTGAGCGGCCGCATCTCCCCGCGCCGCGCACGCGGGGCCGAGCCGGAAGCGGAACCGGAGGGGCCCAGACCCGGAACCGGCGGCGGGAGGCGGCGGCCGGGGGCGATGGCGGCGGAGGAGGCTCGGCTGCTGGCCTGGCTGCGCGGCCCGGCGGCGGCGGGGCCCGGCGGCCCCCAGCTGTCCGCCTACGTGGCCGAGCTGGCGGCGCTGGGGCTGGCCGAGCTGGGCCGGGAGCCGGCGCGGCTGGCGGCGGAGCGGGCGCGGGTCGGGGCCGAGACGCGGCGCTTGGCCTTCGAGCACTACCGGGCCTTCATCCGCTCCGCTGAGTGCACCGGGCGCGCCGGCCGCGGCTTCGGCGGCATCGAGAGCCGCCTCGGCAGCCTGCTGGACCGCCTGCCCGCCCTGCAGGACGCCTGCCGGTGCGGGGACCGGGGGGGGGGAGCACCGGGACCCCGGGGGGAGCACCGGGGACGGGGGGAGGAGGCTGGGGAGGGGTCCTGGGCACGGGACCCCCGCGCTGATCCCGTCCCGGCCCCGCAGGAACTTCGTGCGCGACGCCGAGGCCATCGCCTGCAGCCGGCGGATGAACAGCCTGACGCTGAACCGGCACACGGAGATCCTGGAGATCCTGGAGATCCCGCAGCTCATGGACACCTGCGTCCGCAACCGCTACTACGAGGAGGCGCTGGAGCTGGCCGCCTACGTGCGGCGGCTGGAGAAGAAGCACAGCAGCATCCCCGTCATCCAGGTATCCCGCCCTGCGCCTGCCACGCAGCCGTCTCCCGGTCCCCGTGGCTGAGTTCCCTCCAAGCCTGCTCTAAGGAACCTGCTTTGGCAGGGGGGGTTGGACCCGATGAGCTTTCCAGGTCCCTTCCAACCCCTACAGTTCTGTGATTCTGTGATTCCCTTCCACCCCAGAGCATCGTGGCCGAGGTGCGCCAGTCCACCCAGCTGATGCTGACCGAGCTCATCCAGCAGCTCCGCACCAACATCCCGCTGCCCACCTGCCTGCGGGTCATCGGCTACCTGCGGCGCATGGACGTCTTCACGGAGGCTGAGCTGCGCATCAAGTTCCTGCAGGCGCGGGACGCCTGGCTGCGCTCCATCCAGGCCTCCATCCCCGACGACGACCCCTACTTTCACCTCACCAAGACGGTCGAGGCCTGCCGCGTCCACCTCTTCGACATCGTCACTCAGTACCGCGCCATTTTCTCTGACGAGGAGCCGCTCCTGGCCCCCGACCAGCCCACCCTCAACGAGGGGGCCATCTTCCACGGCTGGGTGCTGCAGAAGGTCTCCGAGTTCCTGCAGGTGCTGGAGCGCGACCTGCAGCGAGGGGTGGGCGGCCGCCTGGACTCGCTGCTGGGGCAGTGCATGTACTTCGGCCTCTCCTTCAGCAGGGTGGGGGCTGATTTCCGCGGGCAGCTGGCCCCCATCTTCCAGCGCGTCGCCGCCGCCACCTTCAGCAAGGCAGTGGAGGAGGCGGTGGAGAAGTTCCAGGAGGAGATGAATTCCTACACGCTCATCTCCGCCCCGGCCGTGCTGGGCAGCGCCGCGGCCGTGCCGGTGCCCACGGCCCAGCCGGGGACGCTGCAGCCGCCCATGGTGCTGCTGGACTTCCCGCCCCTCGCCTGCTTCCTCAACAGCCTCCTGGTCGCCTTCAACGACCTGCGGCTCTGCTGCCCCATCGCCCTGGCCCAGGACGTGGCCGCCTGCCTGCAGGACGCCCTCAGCAAGGTGAGGTGCTGGGGCTCGGAGCTGTGCCCAGCTCCTGCTTTGTCTCGGCGGAGCAGCAGGAAACGAGGACGGTCCCTTTGTGCCCAAAATACTGCCTTTGTCGTGGTCGGGTCACCAGAGGAGAAGTGGCTGTTTTCCTGGGGGGGGTTCTCTGGGCTCTTGGGATTTACCGGATTAACGGCTCTGCCTTCCTCCTTCAGGTGACCAAAATAATCCTGGCTTTCCACCGGGCAGAGGAGGCAGCGTTCAGCGGGCGCGAGCAGGAGCTCTTTGTGCAGTTCTGCACGGCGTTCCTGGAGGACCTGCTCCCCTACCTCAACCGCTGCCTCCAGGTTCTCTTCCCTCCGGCCCAGCTCGCGCAGGCGCTGGGTAAGGCCCTGCGGTGGGAGGTGCGGCGGCGGGGCCACGGTGGCACCGCCGCAGGACCGTTCCCAGCCCTCTCTCTGTGTCCCGCAGGCGTTCCCCCAGCCCAGCTGCAGCGCTTCGGCCGGCTGGGCTGCGTCGACGTGGCCGCCGTCAGGGAGCTGCTGGCCTCCGTCCTGCCGGCCCGGGAGGCAGAGCCGCTGCTGGGCGAGGAGGAGCCGGTGCTGCAGAGCGCTGTGCCCGCACCAGCCCCGTGCCCGCCGCAGCAGGAGGAGGACGGGGCCGTGCCGGGGGAGCCCCCGGCGGCACAGGGCCAGGAGGACCCCCCGGACCCCCCGGCGGGGGCCCTGCGGCCGGACGCACCGCCAGCCGTGAGCTAGCCAGGAGGGGACTGCACTGCACGGTGACACGCCTGTCCCTGCGTGTGGCTGCCCCGGGGACAGCAAGAAGGGGACAGCGGGGGGGGGACAGCTGAAAAGGGACAGCTGGGGGGGGCACAGCCCCGGTTGCTCGGTGGGGACACGTTGTGGGGTCCGTGCCCGCCGTCCCGGTGTGTGCCCGCAGCAATAAACCCGTGCCACCGCCGTGCCTGGGGCTGCTCCTGGTGCTCCGTGGGGCCGTGCCGTGTCCCCCCCCCTCTCCGTGCCTCCTCCCCGGTGCTCCCGGTGCCGCCCCCGCCCCGCCCCCCGCGTCACGTCCGTCCTTAAGATGGCGGTGGCGGTGCGGGGGCTGCGCCCTGTGGCGGCCCCGGTGGGCTCCCGGTGCTGCGGGGCCGGTTCGTGGGGGGCCCGCGAGCGCTCGTACTGGCGGGCGCTGCGGCGGCGGGTGCTGGGCCCCCCCGTGCCGCCCTTCTCGGAGCCGTGCCAGGTTGGCACACCGGTGCTGCGCGCCCCCGCCGCCGCCGTGCCCGCGGAGAGCCTGGGCGGCCCCGAGCTGCGGGCGCTGGCGGCGGCGTTGGCGGCGGGGCTGCGGCGGGGCCCGTGCGTGGGGCTGAGCGCCCCGCAGCTCGGCGTGCCCCTGCGGGTCTTCGCCGCCGAGCTGTCGCCCGCCCGCTGCAGCCGCTACCCCGCGGCGCTGCGCAGCGCCCAGCGCATCGAGCCCTTCCCGCTGCGCGTCCTCGTCAACCCTGCGCTCCGCGTGCTCGATGCCCGCCTCGTCACCGCGCCCGAGGGCTGCGCCAGCCTCCGCGGCTTCTCCGCCTGCGTGCCGCGGCACTGGGCCGTGCACGTCTCCGGTACGGCTCCCCCGGTACCCGCTCCCTGAACCCCCCGGTCCAACCCCGTTGTCCGACCCCGTTGTCCTGCCGCAGGCGTGGATGAGAGCGGGCAGCCGGTGAGCTGGGAGGCGTGGGGCTGGGCCGCCCGCGTCATCCAGCACGAGCTGGACCACCTGGACGGCGTGCTCTTCATCGACCGCATGGACAGCAAAACCTTCGCCAACACCGCCTGGAGCCAGCTCCTCGACTGACCCCGCGCGGCCGCGGGGCCACGCCGGCACCGGGCACCTCCAGTACGGCTTCATCGCGGCGGTGCGGCCCCTGCCTCGGGTCCTGTCTGCAACCCGGGCTGTGCCGGGCCGCGTCCCCCCCGGCAGCACCCAGGCCGGGGGAGGGAAGGGGCTGGGGTGCGGGCTGCTGGCTGGGGGGGAGGCAGGGGAAAACGGGGGGGTTCTGCGACTGGGCACCGGCTGAAGCTTTTGGATTGTTTTTATTTTCATATAAACAAGACAGAACCCGAAGCAGCATTAATTTAAAAAATAAAAAAAGAGCAGGAAGAAGAGAGGGGAGCTGTAGGAGGGGCGCCCGGCTGCACTGGGCACCCCCCCCAGTAGTGTCAGCCCCCCCCCCCCCCCCCAGGGCAGCACTCCCCCGCCCCGCCGGGTGCTGAAGTGAGCGGGGTTGAGCTGTGAGCTGCGGGTGAGCCTGTTTGGCACGGCCGCCTGCCGGGAGGACGCGGGGAGGGAAGGGGGCGCGGGTGCCCTAGCCCCACCGCCCGCTGCCGTGGCCCTTATCCCTCCTGCCCAAAGTCCTCTGTGAATTTCTTCACCTTCAGGAGGTCCTCGGCGTTCACCGTGGGGCGGGTGGTGGCCAGGGAGCGCAGCATGTCCGACTGCAACACAGGGAGGCGGGCGGCCGCTCAGAGGGGGTGGCGGCGTGCTGAGGCTGTGCCCCCATCCCCACCGGGCAGCAGGGTGCTGCCATAGGGCAGGCAGGGGGGACCCGCGGCTGCCTGCTTTAGCGTGTGAGGTGCTGAGCCCCCTGTGGCCTCCGTGCACCTCCGCCAGGCCCCGAGGAGGAGGGAGGAGGAACCGGTAGGGCCGGGGCTGCAGCATTGCTGTGCCAAGGCCGGGCCTCCCCGCGGCCGAGCGCCGGGGCCGGGCTGGAGCCCCACTCACCATGCAGACGATGGGCTCCATCAGCTTGTCGCTGGGCACCTCCATCCAGGTCATCTCGAAGGCCCCCGGGTCCCCGGGCGAGCACGGCGTCAGGAGATCGTCCACGATGAGGTTGGGGTTGGTGCGGGAGGGACCGCGGACCTGGGGCAGAGGCAGGCGGTGTTGGGAGGGGGCTCGGTGCCCACCCCCCGCAGGGGGCCGCCCCCCCCCCGCCCCCCCCCCCACCTTCTTGAAGTGCATGGCCGACTGCACCTTGCGGACGGGCTGCATCAGGGCGTCCCGCACGATGATGCTGATGTCGGCCCCCGAGTAGCCCTCGGTCTTGCGGGCCAGCTCGTGAATGTTGGCGTCCGTCAGCGAGTGCGGCGTGTTGCCCAGGTGCAGCTTGAACATCTGGGCGCGCGCCGCCTCCTCGGGCAGCGGGATGTAAATGCGCTTCTCGAACCTGAGCGCGGCACAGGGGGGTCAGGGGATGCGTCCCCCCTGCTGCCAGACGTTGCAGCCCCGCGGGGCACAGCACGGTGCTGTGTTGTGGGGCACTGCGGAGGAACTGGGTGCCGCTCACCTCCTCCTGATGGCCGAGTCCAGCACCCAGGGGATGTTGGTGGCGCCGAGCACCAGGATCCCATCGCTGCTGTTGCCCACACCTGCCCCAGGAAACAGCAGGCGGACACTTGAGAGGGATCCCTGAAGGGTTGGCTCCACCAAACCCACCCTGCCCCGTGTCCCCACACCCCTCAGTGCGCCCGCCGGGGGAGCCCCACGCACCCTGCATCTGCACCAGGAACTCCGTCTTGATGCGCCGGGCCGCCTCGCTCTCGTTCTCGTTGCGGGAGCCGCACAGCGAGTCCACCTCGTCGATGAAGATGATGGAGGGCTTGTGCTGCCTCGCCAGCTCAAAGAGGTTTTTCACCAGCCTGGGCACAGAGGCAGGGGATGGGTCCCCACGCCCCGAGTGCTGGGCCAGGGACCGCGGCCCCGCGCTGCCCACCCGCTGCCCAGGGCTGTGAGCCCCACGCACCGCCGCTTCCTCGCGCCCCTGCCCACCCTGGCTGGTAGCCCACAGCCCCATGACAGCTTACTTCTCGCTCTCTCCCAGCCACTTCGACATCAGGTCTGAGGATGACACGGAGAAGAAGGTGGAGTTGTTGGCTTCGGTGGCCACGGCCTTGGCCAGGTAGGACTTGCCAGTGCCAGGGGGCCCAAAGAGCAGAATCCCTCGCCAGGGTGTGCGCTTCCCTGTGACAGAGCCCAGCGTCAAAGCTTCTGCGCAGGGACCCCGGGGCCCGCAGGGACATACGTCCCCGCTGCACTGGGTCACCTCCCTGCATGCACATTCCCCAGCTGCTGCCCCTTGCCGTGGGGCCCGAGGCCCTTCTCCACGGGCGAGTGGCAGCCACGGCGCTGCCGGTGACTCTCACCGGTAAACAGGTGTGGGAACTTGATGGGCAGGATCACGGCTTCCTTCAGGGCCTCCTTGGCTCCCTCCAGGCCAGCCACGTCACTCCACCGCACGTTGGGCTTCTCCATCATGATGGCACCTGCGAGGCGGCGGTGAGAGCCCCCCCGGCCCCCCACAGCCTCCCCACAACCCCACGCAGCCCGGCCCCCCCCACCCCCCCCCGGCCCAGGGCCCCGTCCCACACAGCCACCCCCTGCAACAGCTTCGGGCGCTGCACATGCTGGCGCCCGCAGCGGCCAGCCGGCCCCCTACCCATCAGCTGCTCCTGCAGCTTCTTCTTCTCCGGGTTCTCGCCCTCGCTGTCGCTGTCGCTCCTGGGGAAGAGAGGAGGAGGTGAGGGGAGGCCGTGCTGCGAGGAGGGCAGCTGCTGAGGCCGGGCAGGGCTCCAGGTGCCCCCACGCACCCCTTGTTGTCGTTCTGGGCCTCCTTGACGGGCTTCCTGCCCTGCCTGTCCTTGCTGCGCAGGTAGTCCTTCAGCTTCTCGGCGCGGTCCAGGTACTGCACGCACTTGGCGCGGATGCTCTCCTTGGCCTTGTCGCTCTGCGCCTCATCTGCGGGGACCCCGAGCCGTCACCCTCCGCCCCGCCGGGGCCGAGCCGGGGCCGTGGGGTGCCGGGGGGGGGCCGTGTGGCGGCGGGGCTCACATTTGATGGCGTGCAGGAAGTATTCCACGGCGTGCTGGTACAGCCGCAGCGCCTCCTCGTAGTTCTTGGCCTTGTCCTCCTCCGTGGCCTTGGTCACCAGG
>NC_048903.1:20112126-20124348 GCF_011077185.1 Oxyura jamaicensis | reverse complement strand
CGCGGCCGCCCGCAGCGGGGCCGGGGCCGGGGCCGGGCAGGGCCGGGCCTTCCCCTCGGTGTCGGGGCGGGAGGTACCTGCAGGGTGGTCGTGGTCATCGCATCGCACGGTGGCGGCCGCCGCTGGCGCGGCTCGGCCCTGCCCGGCACGGAACGGCGCTGCCCGGCCCGGCGCGGCCCGGCCCGGCCCGGTACGGCCCCGTACGGCCCGGTACGGCCCGGCCCGGCGCGGCTCTGGGCGGCGGGGCCCTGCCGGGACCGCCCGCGACTGCGGCTCTGGGAGGCGGCGGCGGCGGCAGCGCCCCCTGCTGGCACCCGCCGGGACCGCGGGGCGGGGCCGACTCGGGCACGCCCCCCGTTGGCCACGCCTCTCCTTTAGCCACGCCCCCGTTAGCCACGCCCACTCGTGCTCCGCCCCGCGGGCACAGCGCGTGCACAGCGCGTGCACGGGTACAGGGCGCGTGCACGCAGCGTACGGACCCCGGCGTGCACGGCCCCAACGGCGTGCACACACCTTACACAGCGTGCATAGCACACACCCAGTGTGTGTGTGTGTGTGTGTGTGTGTGTGCCTTACACAGCGTGCACACACCTTACACAGTGTGCACACCTTGCACACACTCTAGTGCACACCCTTACACCGTGCGCATAGCACACGCACAGCACAGCTTGCACACTTTGCATTGCACATCCCTTACACAGTCTGTTCATAGCACACGGACACACAGCTTGCACACAGTGCACACACCTCACACAGCACACACCTTACACACTGTGCACAGCACACACACACCTCACACACACACCTTACACACTGTGCACAGCACACACACACCTTACACGCACACACCCCGTGCACACCCCCGTGCACACCCCCATCTCCCACGCTGTGCACACCCCACGCACCGCCAGCCCACACACACTGCCCCCCCCGTGCACGATGCCCACACACTGCACACCCGTGGCCTCCACCCCCCACGCAGTGCACACCCCGAGCCCCCCAGCACGCGGGGTGTGTGTGTGTGTGTCTGTGTCTGTGTGTGTGTGGGTGTGTGCAGACACGTGCACGTCCCATGCAAGGGCTGTACCAGGCACTGCCCCTCACAGCACCCCCCGGCTGCGCCGTGCCGTACCCCACAGTCCCGGGAGCAAGAGTGAGAGCCCAGCCAGGGAGGCTTTGTATAAATAGCGATTTACAAAGAGTACAAAAATAGAAGGGGCTGCGCGGCCCGGGGCCGTGGGGAGGGGGCTCTGCCTGCGGCGCGCCCCATGGCCCCCGGAGCCCCGCGGGAAGCAGAAACATTTGCGGAGTTTGGCCGGGGGCACAATGGGGACACCCCCGGCCCCCAGCCTGTCCCCACGCGAGGGTCAGAGGTAAAGTACAAAAAGCGAAAGTGCATAAATCTGCGCCTCCCTCCCCAAAGCCGCAGGGCAGCCCTCCCCCCAGAGGGGCCCCGCAGCCCCCAGCCCGGGGCGACCCCGTCCCCAGGAAGGAGACGGCGTTTGTTTTCTGGCTCTTAGAGTTTGGGAGCAGCACGGAGGGGGCCCAAACCCCCCGCCCGCACCAGCACCGTGGGACCGGGTCCCGGCTTTCCCCTGAGTGCCCAAATTTTTAAGACAAGACCCCCGGGGGGCTGAGCGGCCACACGCAGCGCCCAGCCCCAGTCCCATGGGGTGTGGGGAGCAGCGGCCCCGCTCCAAGGCACAGGCGGTGAGATGGGAGATGGCTTCGGGACCGGAGGGGGTGCTGCTGGAGCCCCCCCGTGCCGCGGCAGGGGGCAGTCCCGGCCCCAAGGCACTGGTGCGGCAGGAGGGGGGCGCGGGGGCTCCGTGCTTCCTCCGGCTGCTTCGTGCTGCGGGGTTGGGGTCGGGGGCTGCGGGGCCGTCGCCTACACCAGCAGCCCCATGCGGGTGACTTTGGCCGAGAGGAAGGTGTGCAAGATGAAGACGATGGGCTTGGGGCAGGAGTGCAGGTCCAGCGCCTGCGGAGGGAAGGTGAGAGCGGCGTCAGAGCGCGGGGGCACCCCCGGCACCGCGACCCCGGCAGTCCCTTAGAGCCTGGGGGGGGTTCCCATCCTCACCAGCTCCCCCTCGGGGCCCCCGAAGTCCAGGTAGAGGGTCCTGATGCCGTCGTCCGCCGACATCTTCAGCTTCTCGTAGGGGTAGCGGAAGAGGACGCTGCCGCCCCCCTCCTCGCGGCAGACGGTGAAGCCGCCCTCGTAGTGGATGCAGAGCTTCACCTCCTGCCCGCCCAGCGTGCAGCCTAAGGGCACAGGCAGGCCCTCAGGTCCCTGCACGCACCCGAGGCAGCCTTGGCACTGCCCTTGTGCCGCCCCCACTCTGGTGGCCTCGGGGACGCGAACCCAGGGGGGTTTGGGGAGCGAGCGTCCCCAGGTCGTGGGGGTCCTGTGTCTCCCACCCCAGCATTGCCCCCGGGAGGTGGAGGAGGCAGGGCTGCTGTCACGCTGAGTGTCCCCAGCAGTGCTCTGGGGACATGGGACCTGCTGCTTCCCAACCCATTCCCTGCGGGCAGAGCCCCCCAGTGCCAGCGCGCACTCACCCACAGACACCTCCTTGATGAGCTCGGCCGCGGCGTGGCAGCCCTGCACCAGCACCCGCGTCCAGCAGGAGAGGTCCCGGTGCGTCTCCACGCGGAAGACGTGCATCTCGATGCCCTGGCGCGAGCCCGTCCGGGTGGCGAAGGTCAGGTCGGAGCCCAGCGAGGGCGAGTGGCGCCCCGAGCCCGAGTGCACCAGCCTGGGGACACACGGGGGACGTCAGGGGCGCGGGGACGGCGCCGTGCCCCACGCACGCGGCCGCAGCCCCCCGGCCCCAGCCCACCTGGTGGCCACCAGCGGGTAGCTGTGGCACGGCGAGGCCCAGGCGTCGCGCGTCCAGGGCATGGAGTCGTAGAGCAGCAGGTCCTTCTCCGTCACCGCCATCAGGACCGGCCGCCACTGCTGCCGCCCGCCGTCCAGGCGCGCCTGACGGAGACGGGGTCACGGTGAGGGGCAGCCACAGCCCCCGGCAGCCAAACCCCCGGCCTCGCAGGGCAAGGACACCGCCGTGCGGTGCCAGCCCCCGAGCGCCCCGGTACCTGCTCGGCCAGCCAGGCGATGTGCTTCACCTCGCGGCCGCCCGCGCCGCCGCCCAGCGTGGCGTTGAGCTCGGCCAGCACCTGCGGCAGCAGGGCGGTGATGTTGGCGTGCAGCGCCGTGAACCACGAGTGCGCCGTGGCTGTGTCCTTGCAGCGCAGGATCAGCGTGTTCCTGCTGTCCGGCGAGTGCAGCTCGATCAGCCTGCAGGGGACAGGGCGCTGGGACGGGGCGCCGCGGGGTGCGTCCCCGTCCCCCCGCCACCACCCGCACACAACGGGGCCGCCCAGCCGGGCAGGACCTGGACCAACGCCTGCAAACGCAGCCGGACGTGGGGCTCGGGGCGGGCGGGCTGCCAGCGCCGCGGGGGCCCGGGGAGGGGGCACGGCGCAGCCCTGGGCCCCGGCCAAACCGCCGAGCATTTCCTGAGCGCCGCCGCGACGCGTCCCGGGAACCCCCCCCTGCCTCCCCCTCACCGGTTCTCCAGGTCGGGCATGCTGAGGTTCCTGGCGGCGAAGCACATCTTGAGCGGGATGACCTTGCGGTCCCGGGCGCCGTGGTGCTTGGGCGAGCCCGAGTCCTCGCTGCCACTCAGGCTGGGCGACTGCGGGGCGGCCCCCTCCCAGGGCAGGTCCGACACCAGCGACGGCTTCTTAATGTAGGGCGTCACCTCCCGCATGAACTTCACTGGGGACAGAGCAACGGGCAGTGTTAGGGATGGGGGAGCCCGTGGGGACCGGAGCGCAGAGGGATGGGGACGCCCCCCCGGGGCCGGGGACCCGCGACCCCTGGCTGGGAGCCGGCGGCACGAGGGGCGCCGGGGGCTCATCCCAGTACCGTCAGGGCGCGGGGATCGGAAGGGGCCGGCGGCGCAGCACAATGGCCCGGGCGGGAGGTCAGCCTGCAGCCCATCCTGGCCCGCCCTGCGGGACACCACTGTCCAAGTTTCCAGCGCCACAGGCACTCGAGGCCCCCGGGAGCGGGAGGAGGACGAGGACTTTCCAGCCAGGATGTCCCCGGCTCCGTGCTCCTCTCCAGGCTGGGAGGAAGGAAGGAGGCACCGGCCCCGTTTCCCCACGGACCGTCCCTCCCCAAACAGGCAGCAGCGCGGCCCCGCCGAGCGCAGCAGCGTGCTAGGACGCAGCTCGCTGACACCCATCGCTGGCTGGGTGCTGTCCCCACGGCCCCCACGCGGCCCCCAGCCGGCCGAGCTCCTCGGGCTCGCCAGCACCAGCGGCCCCGCGAAGGGCCCTGCTCCCTGCTGTCACGCTCGGGGAACTCCAACTCGTTCAAGATGTCAGGGAGCGTCGGCGCCAGCGAGCGTGCGGCGCTGCGTGCCAGAGCAGGGCTGAGGACGAGCAGGAAAGCCGCACGCTTGGACGCAGCCAGGGGTTCCCAACCTCTGCAGCTGCCGCCCTGGTCTGGCTGCGAGGGAGAAGGAGCCGTGCTGGGAACAGCAGCCCCGGCACACCACAGGGCAGCAGGGAATTAAAATCAGAAAAAAAAAAAAAGCAAAGCTTTAATCTGCTGTGAAATACAGCTGCGAAACGCAGCTCCCCACGGCCAAGTAGGCCACGCATGGCCATGGGGGAAGCACCGGCAGCAGTGCTGCTGTGGTGCCCGTGCGGGGCAGCGCGACGGGGGGCAGCGGGGCTGCAGACCCCGAGCAGAGGGAGGGGGACGCGCTGCCACAAGCCGCCTGCCCTTGCTGGGGCAGCCAAGGAGTTAATATTAGCCTCCCGCCGCGCTTATCCCCGGATTACGCCTTCCCCACGCACCTTTAATCCCCAGCGGGCAGCGCAGCGCCCAAGGTGGACGGGTGCGGGCAGGGGGCTCAGGGGGCAGCGTCCCCCCAGGGCTGCTCAGCAGCTGGCGGCCAGACGTTGGCAGCCTCCAGCCGAGGTTGGGGACGGGGAGCAGAGCATGCACTGGCGGTGCAGCCACGGCACAGCAAACCACGGCCAGGCCAGCAGGCTACAGGTGGCCGCGGATGGTAAAAGCGCCCCAGCAGTTTGCCTCCTGCAGCAGCCGAGCCCCGGCCGCCCCCTCGGCACGGCGTGCCGGGCTGCGCAGGCTCGGCCACCGCAGGAAACGCGCCCCAGCCCCGGGGTGGCCGGCAGCAGGTGGGGTGGCTGCAGCCAGCCTCTGCCCGGGGACACAGCCCGGCCGTGGTCCTGCACGGCACGGGCAGGGAGTCCCCGTGCCGGTGGGGTACGGGGGGCACGGCACCTGCACAGCCCCGTCCTGGCACGGCTGTCGTGGCACGGCACGGCACGGCCCGCCTACGCGCTCACCGCAAAGGAAACCCAGCGCTGCTGCACCCTCGCGCAGCCTGCCGCAGGAAGGCGGCTGCTCTCCCTGCGTGCACCCGGCGGGCTGGCGCTGGTGTCAGCAGGGCTGAGACCCCCGGGTGCTCCCTGGGTGCTCCCAGGCACCGCTGACCCCGGCCCCACGCAGCCCCCTCCTGCCGGCACCGCAGCGCTTTCGCCACCCAGGGGTGCGGGTTTCCTCTCACCACCCTTCTTCCTCTTTGCCAACCTCCCCGGCCAGCAGGGCCCAAGGGCCCAGAGTTCGGCCCCCAGCTCCTGCAGAAATGCAGCAGGGCTCCTCTCCACCGTGCCACGAGCACACCAGGTCACACCGTGCCGTGCCCTGGCAGCCCCAGGAGGAGGGCACCCACCGCAGGTCCCCACGATCAAGCCCGGTGCTGGAGAGAGGGTGCAGCGCTTGATGCCGGTGTCTGGGCATCACGGCCCCTGCCTGCCCCACGCTGTTGGGGCCTCCCGGGGACGGTGCAGCCGGCACCGGAGTCTCCAACCCTTTTTGGAGGGGCGATGCTGGGCACTGCTGCAACCCCACGCACCCCTGGAGTGGGATCGTCCCACGGGAAGGGGCAGCCGTGCCCAGCGGCTGGCTGGGAAGCGAGGGACAGACACGCGTGGGGCTCCTGCGGGACAGGACCGAGCGGCACGGTGCCAGACGGGAGCGGAGGGCCACGGTGCCGGAGGAGAGGAGAGGCACCAAATCCGGCACGGGGCACGCGGGGCAGTCAGGCAACAAGTCAGCGTCTGCTCTGCCAAAAACAACAGCGGGCGGCCGCGGGCTGGGAGGCGAGGTGGGAGCTGTGCCGAGGCACGGCCGCCCCTCCTCGTCCCTTCCTCGTCCCCCGGTGCCCCGGGGCCGTCGGGGGCAGCTGAGCCGCACAAATCCCCACACGCCCTCGCAGCGGCACGCGGCCCCGGCAGGTGTGGGGGCAGGAGGGCGCGCGGGGCACCGGGGACCCGTGCAGGCAGTGGTGGCACCGGCAGTGCCGCACCGGGCAGGTCCTGCCCCAGCTTGCTGGGGAACAGGTCGGGCAGGAGCCAGCCGCTGTGCCGGACCAGCCCTGCGCCGGCTTCACCGCAGGCACCGAGCCCGGGCGCAGCCGCCCTCGGAGCCACACCGGGGCTGGCACCACGGGGAGCCCCCGGGGCACCGCAGCCGAGCCGGGGGGCACCGGGTGGTGACACGGCAGCTGGGGGGCCCAGCTCTGTCGGGGGGGTGTCACCGTCCCCAGCTCAGGAGGGGGACAGCTGTGTCCCGTGCTGGTAGCGGGGACACGACCGGGCCCCCCACGGCGGGTGGGGGCAGGACAGGCGGGGAGGCCACGTCTGGGGCTGGGGGACGAGGGGGGACCAGGGAGCCGGAAACGGGGCGCGGGGGACAGAGGTAGGGGACACCAGGGGGGACACCGGGAGGGACACCGAGGGCAGGGAGGAGACGCGAAGGAGGGGCACCGGGGGGGGGGGGGCACCGGGGACCGGGGGGGCACTGGGTGGGGACGCCGGGGCCGGGGGTGACGCCGGGGGGGGGACACCAGGGGCCGGGGGGTGCCGGTACCTTCCAGGACGACCTCCCTCCCGGCTCGCTTCAGCGCCTGCACGGCCTGGTCGTGGGTGGCGTCGCGGAGGTCGACGCCGTTAACGGCGAGGATGGCGTCGCCCAGGCGCAGCTCCCCGCTGCGCTCCGCCGCCAGCCCCGGGAAGATGCGGGAGATGAGCACGGGCATGCGGTTCTCGCGGCCGCCCTTGATGCTGATGCCGAGCCCGCCCGCCTCCGCCTTCACCACCCGCACCCGCCGCACGCCGCCGCCGCTCCCCGCCGGTTCCGCCGCTCCTCCACCCCCGTTGGGCACGCCGTTGAGCTGCTCGGCCGCCGGCTCGCCGGGCTCGGCCGTGAGGCTCAGCGCCTCGCCGCTCAGCTCGGCCGCCACCCGCACCCAGCGCTCCCGCAGCAGCAGCTCCAGCAGCCCCGCCTTGGCGGCGCGCGTCCACACGGCCATGCCGCCGCTGCGCCGGGCGGCGGGCGGGCGGCCGGGGGGCGGGGCGGCCCGGGACACGCCCCCGCCCGCATGGCGCCGCGCCATTGGGCCGCCGCGACCGAGGGGGCGGGGCGCTGGCGGGAGGCGCCGCTCGGATTGGCCGAGACGAGCGGGAGGCGGGGCCGCAGAGCGCTAAGGGAGATCCGCCCGCCCCGCGGGCACGGCCCGGGACCGGCGCTTCCCCCCCCCGGGCCGGCCCCCCCCCCACCCCCACACGGGACCGGTGCCGCTCCCCCGTCCCCTCCCGGTACCGGCCCAGTACCGGCACCCTCCCCCCCACACACCCCGTCCCGGTACCCGCGGCCCCTCCTCCTATCCGGCCCGGTACCGGGCCCCGGTACCGACCCGTCCCCCTCCGGTACCAGCGCCCCCACACACACCCCTGCCCGTCCCGGTACCGGTGCCCTCTCCCCATACCAGTACCGGCACCCACCCCCCCGTCTGCCTCCAGTACGGGCCCGGTAACGGCACCCACCCCCCCCCCGGTACCAGCCCGGTACCGGCCCTGCCCCACACACAGCCCGGCCCAGAACCACTGCCCCCTCCCCGTACCTCATCCCGGTACCGGCACCTGTCCCCTGCCCCCCAGTACCAGTACAGCCCCCCCAGTACAGGCCCGGTACCGGTGCCCCCTCCACCCCCGGCCCCCTCCAGTACCGGCACTGCCCCCTGGCCGGGTACCAGCGCCCCCTCCCCTGCCCCTCCCTCCCGCCCCCTCCCATTACCGGTGCCCCCCCCGTGCCCCCCCAGTCAGATCCAGCTCCGGTGGCGGTGGCGGCAGCGCTTTATTGTGCGGCGCTAGGTGCCGAATGGCTGCTGCTGCACGGGCGGCGGGAGCTGGGCACGGAGATCGGCCAGGGGCCGCTCCACCAGCACCAGGCGGTTCTCCTCCAGCAGCTCGGCGAACAGCAGCGGCTGCGGGCACGGCGGGGGGGGGGGTCAGCGGGGGGCCGGGGCACCCCCAGCCCCAACACAGCCCCCCCCGGAGCACCGGGAGGCCCCGGCCCGGGGTTAGGGCAGGGGTGGGTGACCGTGAGCCCACCTGGAACTTCTTGCAGATCTTGAAGGCGTGCAGCTGCCGCTTCCGGGCGGGCTCCGGGAGCTGCTTCAGGATGCTCTGGTTGAGCAGCGGGGTGCTGGCGTCGGGCAGGGGCTGCGGGGACACAACATCAGCCGCCCGCGCTCCTTGGCGCTGGGACGGGCCCAGGGTGCAAATCCTGCCCCCCCCCCGGTACCGCAGGCACTCGGTGTCCCCATCCCCAGTACCCCCGGTGTCCTCCCCTTGCTCCGCCAGCAGAAGCAGCCCCGCGGGAGCCCCCGGCCCCGCTCACCAGGGACTTGTCGAGGACGCAGAACATGTAGACGTCGTGCAGCAGGATGTGCGCGGGGTTCTGGGGGTTGAAGGCGATGTGGGTGATGTGCGAGTCCCTCTCCAGCCAGGCCTTGTGCAGCCCGCCGTTCTGCACCGTGCGGCTCCAGGCCGTGTACTGCTTCTCGGGGATGCTGAACTCGAAGAGCTGCGGGGCAGGACAGGGGACGGGGACAGTCCCACAACCACCAGTCCCCAGCATCGCCCCCCGGGCCAGCACACAGCACCCCCGGCCGGGCTGCGAGCGCTGCGGGGGGACAGGATCCTGCCGGGGACAGCAGCGGGGACAGCTCCTACCTGCTGGTCCGCGTAGGCGATGACGAGGTTGTTGGTGGCCGGGTGGATGGCGAGCGCTGTCACGGCACAGCTGTACGTGGGCACCGTGCAGTGGTGCTGGAACGGGAGGGGACAAAGCTGGGGGCACACGGGGACAGTCTCTGCTCCCCAGACTTTTCCCTGTGCCTCGCGGGACCTCTCCCTCCCTGCCCCGGGGATGCAGCGGGGCCTCGGCACAGAGCCTGTGCTCCCAGCACCCCAGGACAGAGCGCTCAGCCCCCCCAGCGCCTTCTCCTACCTTGAAGTGTTTCAGGCTGTAGATGTGGATTTCCCAGTCCCCGCTGACCGCCGCCAGCCAGTTCCCATCCGCGCTCGATGCCAGCAGGTAAACAGCCTCGGCCGTGCCTGGGGGAACGCCGCGCACCCGCCCCAGTGGGTGCTGACGGCACAAGGAGCCACCGAGCCTCCCCCCAGGCGTCCCGGACCTGCGTCCCCCCGCCCGGCCTGGGCTCACCCCTCCCCGTCATAGGGCCCTGACACAGAGGCAGGGAAGGAACCCACAAAGCCCCCCCAAAAAGCGTGAGCAAGGTGCTGAGCCCCAGCCCTGCACCCCCAGCAGACCCCGGTGCCCGCTCCCCACCTGCGGGCGGGCGCAGCGTGTGCAGGTGTTTGCAGCCCCCCGGCTCCAGCAGCTGGAGGACGTGGACGGAGCCTCGGTCAGAGGCAACAAAGAGCCGGCCCGAGTCGGAGGCGCACTGCAGCTGGTACGCCGGGAGCAGCAGCTTGGGCACGCCGGGGACCTGAGGAGGAAGGCAGCGCTGGCGGTCACCCCCCGCTCCCCGGGAGCTCCCCGGCCGTGCCAGCTGCCCCCGGCGCCCTTCCCTCCCTCCCGCGCCCACCTTCTTGACGCTGACGCCGTTGCCCTCGTGCTGCACGCGGTAGAGGTGGAAGCGGGAGGCCGTGCAGTAGGCGACCCAGCTGCCGCAGGGCGAGACGCAGCTGCAGTAGATGTGCTCGGGACCCTGGGGACGTGGAGGTGCTGAGCGGGGCCCGCAGAGCCTCCCCGGCAGCACACCCCTCCTCATGGGGCTGGGCACCGCAGCGGGTCCCTGCTGGCCCCCGCAGCTCAGCCATGGGAGGGAGCAGAGCCTCCCAGCCGCCTCCTGCAGCCCCGGCCCAGCCCTACCTTGCTCTTGAGCTGCAGGAGGTGCTCGGGCATGCGGCAGACGGGAAGGACCTCGCCGTCCTTTCCTGGGACGACAACCAAGCAGGCAGCGCGTCAGCAAAAACGTGGAAACCGCACAGCTCCCAGGGAGCAGCTGGGGGCCCGGGGGAGCGGTGCCAGCCAAGGGGCACCAAGGGACCCCCCCCAGACCCCTGCCCGGCCTCGCCCCAGGCCTGAGCTCCCCGGGAACCACCCAGCTCGGGGGGAAGAGCGTGCTCTCAGCAGCAGCACAGCGCCGAGCACAGCAGAGCTCCGGAGGGTGTTAACCACCACCCTGCAGCCCCCAGCAGCGGGGCTGCTCACACCGTGAAGCGCCCCAGGCGCTGCGGGCTCTGCCCCAAGGTACAACGCAGGCGTTGGAACCCGACAGCCACCGCGGGCTCACCGGTTTCATTGGTGGAGCCGAGCCTCCAGAGCTCCAGGTGCTGGGAGAACTGGAAGAGGAGGAGCCGGGCTTTCCTGGCGCAGGAGACGAGGCGGCGCTGCGGGCAGAAACGGGCGCGCTGTCAGGAGCCCACAGCCGGGCAGAAAGGGCTGGGGCGAGCCGAAACGCCCCGGGGGGGTGGAGAGGAATGGTTCAGGTGCTGTGGGATGGGAGCAGAGAGGGAGCCCCAGCAGGACCAGCAGGACAGGCTCGCCAGCTCCCAGCCCCATCGCGGGAGCCTCCGGGTGCCAGGGCTGGGGAGGGGACCCCGCAGGGCCCCGCTGCTCCCGCAGAGCCTGCCCCACGCCCCGGGCAGCTGCCCCAGGACCCCGCTCGGCACCCACTCACGTGGGGGAAGGTGAACTTGCGCAGCACCGCCTCGTAGCCCTTCCTCTGCATCTTCTCCATGAGCGGGCGGATCACCAGCTGGGCGTCCAGGCCTGGAAGCCGGGCAGAGCGCGGTGAGCAGGGGGGCGCCGCCACCCAAGGCTGCCTGGCGAGCGCGCCCCGCAGCCCCTACCTCCGGAGATGAGAGCTGTCGGGCTGTGTGCCACGGCTCGCACGTCGTGCGTGTGGTACTGGAACGGCTTCGTCCGCACCCAGCGCTTCTCCTGGCTGCCCGCCTTCACCGGCAGCAGCTGGAACTGGTAGGTGGCCCCCGTCGAGGTGCCCACCACGATGCTGTCCTCCTTCTGGGGGGGAGAAAAGAGGGCTGCAGCTCGCAGAGGACAGGCCGACGGGCTGCCGGGAGCAGGGGCGAGCCCTACCTCTGACACAGCCAGCGAGAGGACGGCCGAGGTGCTGACGGTGTGGGACTCCAGCAGCGTCCCCCGCTCCCAGTCCCAGAACTGCACCCTCCCGAACGAGTCCGAGCTCACGACGGTGCCGTCGGACAGGAAGGCGATGCCCCACACCACGCACTCGCGCTTCTTGGGCTTGGGCACGTGGTAGTTCACCATGATCCTCTGCACCGTCCGGCCTGAGGTACGGGTACAGGAGGGATTGGTTGGGGTGGGAGAGGGAGCGGGGTGGGACCGGGTTCCCTCCCTGCCTCGAGCAGGGCAACCTCGGGCTCCTCGCCTGGTCCCTTCCCCGTGCCCAGCTCGCTGCAGGACTCCTGGGCTGGGAGCTGCAGCGGAGCCACGCAGCAGGGGCACGCGGCTGCTGCTGCCCCGGGGCCGGGGACACCCCAGGCTCTGCGGGGAGCGGTGCCCCGTCGCCAGGGCAGCTCGTTACCTGAGCGGACATCAAGCACGCGGATGAAGTCGATGGAGCCGGCCACGATGTGTGTCCCCGAGGGGTGCCAGGAGAGGCACAGCACGCGCCCTGCAAAAGGAGGAGGCTCCAGGAACGCCGCAGGGCGCCGCAGCCCCTCGGTGACCGGGGCCAGGGCAGCTGCGGGGGGGCGCAGGGAGGATGCCGCCGCCGAGCCCCCCGCTCACCTTTCTGCCGGTCCAGGTTCTTCTCAAACTGG
>NC_048903.1:20081722-20111726 GCF_011077185.1 Oxyura jamaicensis | reverse complement strand
ACGGCATGGCACAGCACGGCACGGCATGGCATGGCTCAGCACGGCATAGCACGGCACAGCACGGCATGGCACAGCACGGCATGGCATTGGCACAGCATGGCACGGCATGGCATGGCACGGCATGGCACGGCATGGCTCAGCACGGCACGGCATGGCACAGCACAGCACAGCATGGCATTGGCACAGCATGGCACGGCACGGCACGGCATGGCACAGCACGGCATTGGCACAGCATGGCACGGCACGGCACAGCACGGCACGGCACGGCACGGGTGGCTTTGTTGGGGTTGTGGTGCTCCCCAGCCTTGCAGGGCAGGAGCGCACTGACCCCACACAAACCCTCGGTCCAGCACGGTGCGGGGCGGCTGGGGCTCAGATTTGCTGTAGGTGCTGGGGGGGGCTCAGGGCTGCAGGACCCCCCGGTACCCTGGTGCAACCCTGCACGTCCCTGCTCCCCCCCCCCAGTCCTGTGGGTGCAGGGCAGCTCCCGGCCCAGGAGCGGGGTGCACGGTGCGCGGCAGGCTTGGGGTGTCCCCCTCGGTGAGGGACCTGTGGGGGCAGCTCTGATGGAGAGGAGTGACCCCACTGCTGGGATGTCCCCAAAAAGAGGTGCCCCCCAGGGCCCTGCAGCCCCAGCCCTAGGATGGGGGCAGCTCTGGTGCAGCTCCCCAGCGCTGCTGAAAAGGCAGTAGGGGGGGGGCAGCACCAGTAGGGCAGGAGCTTGGCAACCCCAGCACCATTTCCCTCTTCTCCACTGGGGAAATCACTCCCATTTGGCTAAAATCACATTTTGGATCTGTTCCAGCCACTGCTTCCAGGGATCTTCTTCCCTGGCCTGCACCTGGGGCTGGTGCCCCTCGATGCCCCTCGATGCCCACGGACACCCCAGGGGCTGGGCGAGTGCCAGCAGCCAGCTCCGCACGGCTGCAGCCAACCCCCCCTCTCCCTTCCAGCTCCCTCCATGGTCTCAGGGGAACCTGCAGCCCCCCGTGCTGCTTCCAGCCCCAAAAGCCCAAGCACTGGCCCTGTGGATCCACACTGGGCACAGCCCCCCCCAGCAAAGGGCTGCTCCATGGGGCTGATGCCCCAAACCCCCCAGGACCCAGGGGCTCCATGGCCCACGTGGTTGTCACCACCCCAAGCAGGCAAGAATGAGCACAGCTGAGAGCACCCAGGGGCTTCACACGGCTCCCAGAAGCATCACACACACACACGGCAGAGGGTTTCTCCGTTTAATCCAACATCCCTGCACCGGTGAGGCCGGTGCTGCCCCGGCCGAGGGGGGCTGGTGAGGCCGCCTGTCCCTGGCACCGCTGCGGTTCCACCACGGCCGGCACCTGCTGCAGGCGGCCCGAGGGCGCAGCAAACCTGTCCCCTCCAGGGAGCAAAATCGCCCGGCACCGGAGCAGGAAAAGTCTCTTCCCGTAGGGGAGCGCTGCCAGCACCTGCTACGGCAGCACCACGATCTTCTTCTCCAGCACCTGCGGGGGGAAGAGGCCGCCCCGCACCGCCTGGCCCAGCTCCTCCAGCGCCAGCTGGGCGTGCAGCACGGTCGCGCCGTCGGGCTCGGCCGCCACCACGTGCTTCAGCAGGCGGTACAGGTCCCGCAGCACGTCCCGCAGCACCTGGGGAGAGCGGAGGGCAGAGCCACGGTCAGCACCCGCCGGAGCCCCGCCGGCACCCAGGACTAGCCCCGTGCAGCGCCCGGCGTGCCCCGGCAGGCGCGGCTGTGCCCCTTCCACCTGGACAGCGCCAGGACGCGGCACCACCACCATCGCCGCGCTGACTCACCGCCCTCCCCTCCCGTGACTCAGTTTCCCCACATGCACGGCACTGCCGGGCCCCTGAACCTGCAGGGATGGGGGAGATGGATGCGAGCTGGGCGACCTGGCAGCAGCCGGGGTGGGCGCAGCGCACGAGGACAGCTACAGACGATGACCGGCATGGCCCTGCTCACCTGCACTGCTGCAGCGCGGAGCCCTGCGAGGGGGCAGCATCCTCAGCCCCTCTGCAGGATGAGGCCCGTGACCAGCCCCAGCTACCCGCCCATGGACTGCAGCACCCCTGCCTGCGGAGGGGCACCCTGGAGCTGCCCGCTGGGGATTCCCGCGGGGAACCGGCTGCTTCCTTCCTAGGAACTGAGTCCCAACACACTGCTGGGAAGTGGGAAGGGAGGTGATGGCCTTGACAAACCTGATCCTTCCCAAGACAAATAATCGATCATCGGGGCCCTCAGGGCAGCTCCCACGGCTTCCCAGAACCTGGCGCTGCCCCACGGCACAGCCCAGCGGGGACCTGCCCCAGGGGATGCACCGCCACGTCCCCCTGCCCCAGGAAGGAGGGCCCTGTGCGGCGGCCCTTCAGTGCGGGGCCACCGGCTGCAGGTCGGGCACAGGGCACGCAGGCAGCAGCCCTGAGCTCCTGCAGGCAGTGCCGGGCAGAGGCTCGGCAGCCTCTGGGCTCGCCAGGACAGACGGACACGGGCTCAGGCTGGGCCATGAGGAAGAGGTGCTCCACGTGGTTCGGGGAAGACAAAGTCATTCACAGCTGCAATGCAGAAACTTCACCGTGCCACACAGCTGTGCCCTGATGTCCCCCGAAATGGGCGCCGTGGCTGGAGGGGCCGGGCAGAGCCCCCCGCACGTGCCCACCCGTGGTGGTGGCCGAGCGCTGGCAGCAGCCCCTGGGTGACAGCCACCCTGCCGAGCTGTCCCCGGGCTCAGCCCCGCGCTGCAGGGCCCGTGAGGAGGGCGCAGCAGGAGCGGGAGCCAGGAGGAAGAGGTGCCAACTGCCAATGGCTTCGGGGGCAGATTCCTGCAAGTGCTGAGGAAGGAGCCAGGCCCTTCCCAGAGCGGGGTGCGCTGAAGAGCAGAGCCCTGAGGAGGACGAGAGCTCGAGAGGAGCGCAGGGAGCTGGGGCGAGCTCAGAGGTAGATGCGGAGCTGTGGCTCGGCCCCCAGCCTCGCGCTCCCCATGGCACAGGAGCTGGGGGGCTTTTTTTAGAGGGTGTGGGGGTGGAGGAACAGAGGAGAAGCTTCGACTTGGGGAAGCAACGAGCCATGGAGGGGAATGCTGGCAGTGACACCGGCAGCGACACCGGCAGCCTTTCCCAAAGCCTCCACAAAGAAACAAAGAGCAGGCGTGCACGGAGCACAAAGCACACACAGGGAAAGCTCCCGCACGGCTGCTCCTGCCGCGGTGCCCTCGCAAGCACCCGTCTGCATGTGTCCCCAGGGCAGGGACCCCGCGAGGGGTCACCCCCAGGCAGTGCACGAGGGCGGGTGGCCACGGGGCCAGCTCGGGCAGAGGGCAAGAGCCAAGCAGTCTGGAGCCACAGCCCCAGGCAGAGGGGCTGCTCCAGTCGTGGCCGTGGCTGCTGCGTGTCTGCGTTCGCAGAGGAACGTGTCAGGGACCAGGCTGTCCCCAAAAGGCTGCGTGCTGGGTCTGAGCTGCAGGGAGGGCGAGAATGGAGGGACAGAGAGGAAAAGGGCAGCTCTGGCTTAAAGAAATAGGAGAGAGAGAAACTGGAACGATTGCAGCAAGGAGCTGGCAGGGCTGTCACCATGCCAGGCTCTCCAAGCTGCTGCCTGCATCGGTGCTGCGAGGATGACTCCGTCCCTGCTGCACCCAGCCCAGCCCTCTCCCGGCCGTTCCCACCAGGAGCAGGACGCACAGCGCCCGCCTGCACCAGCATCAGCAGTAATTTAGGCAGAGGAAGCCTGCAGCTGCTCAGGTAATTATAGCTCAGTTAATTTTCTCCTAACTCCCTGCAGCTGCCGCACATGCCGGAGCCCCAAGGCCAGCCTGGGGTGACCGCAGGCGTCACCACGCGGGGACACGTCCCGAGCACTCGCTGCTACAGGGGCCGTGGGAGGTGACCCACCTCGGTAGCCTTCTCGCTGAGCCCCCGCAGCAGCAGCACCACCACGTGCACGGCGGCTCGGCGCACCTCCGCCTCGGGGTCCGTCTTGGCGATGGCCGTCACACAGGAGGTCACCTGCGAGGACAGCACGGGGAGGACATCAGCAGGGTGGGTGCCACCACCCACAGCCTGCCCTTAGGCAGGGGCTCAGAGTCCCCATCAGGGGACGCGGGGTGACCTGGCAGGGACGGCGTGGGGCTCTGGCACTCGGCTACGTGCGGGGAGGTCCCGCTCGGCATGGAGGCAGCCGCAGCCCCACGTGGGCTGAGGCCGGGGGATGGAAACCCCTCCTGGCACCTCCGTCCTTCGGAAACGCCGCTCTGCACCTGCTGCCGGACTCCCGCCGTGCTGCCCTGATGTCCCTGGGGCTGGAGCAGCAGAGCCCAAAGGCAGCTCACCCGGAGCCGGGGCAGTTTGCCTGGGGAAGCCCAGGGCACCACCACGGCCAGCAGCTGCAGCGCAGAGCGGTGCTGAGCAGCGTCCTCAGGAAAGGATTTCATCATCAGTAATTACGCACAAAGGCTTTCCCTGCGCCAGGACGGGGATGTGTCCCTGTGCCCTTCTCCTGCCAGCCCTGCAGCTGCAGCCACGCTGTCTGCTCAGCGCCTCGCGAGCCCTGTGTCCCTCTGCAACACTGCAGAGCGCCCAAGCAGGGGGTGGACTTCTGCAGCAAAAAGCGTGAGGCTGCAAGTCCTGCAGAGCCAGCGGTGGCAGCGATGCCGGGTGCAGCAGCTGATGCTGGCGCTGCTCTGCCTGCAGGGCTGTGACCCTCAGCACGGCAGCTGGGAAGCGAGCGGGGCGAGGGGACAGCGGCTGCACCGCGAGCACGAGCAGGTGAGGGAGGCAGTGCTGGCCCCGCCGCAAAGCTCGCCTTCATCTGAGGGCACCGAGCCCAGCCGAGGCTGCAGAGTGCTCCTGGTGTCACAGTGTCCTTAAAAGCCCACACAGGAACGCCGCTGCCACGGGGCCGTGCCTCCCTCGAGCAGCGGTGCTCAAAGCCAGGTGCACCTCCCTGCCAGGGGCTGCGCGCTGCGCGGACGTCTTTGAGAGCTTCAAAAAAAAGCAGAGTTGAAGGAACCTAATTAAACACCCAGTGACAGCAGGAAGAATTAGCAGAGCTAGCGCGTTCCCGAAATAGCTGCATGTGTGGTGCATTGGCATCTCGTCAAACGCTGTCATTACCCCATTGATGCGTGAGCAGCAGCAAGAGGGAACCCAGGGAGAAAAGCCGGAGAGCCGCGCCGATGCTGCTGCCTCCCCTCCAGCCCGGAACCTCGCCAGCTGCCCACCCCAGCACGGCGGTGAGGGTTTGCTGCTCGCAGCTCCCCAGACGTGCAAGCCCTCGTGGCAGCCGCTGGGCATGGTGCTCGCCGGCTGAGAGGATGCAGGTCGGCCCCGTCGGAGCCCAGGCTGCAGCTCCCACACCCGATGCCGTGCTCCTCGCCCCGCTGCAACATCCACAGCCCGACCAGAGCCCCGGGCCCCAGGCTGGGTGCTGGACACCCGGACAGCCAGGGCAGAAACGTGCCCAAAGCTTGGCTGCCCCTCGCAGGAGCGCAGCTGGGGCACCTCCGTGTGTCCCCACCCCGGGCACTCACCCGGGTGAGGGCTGAGCACCGCTGCCGTGGCGCTCACGTGGGCGCCGAGTGCTCCCCGTCGGTAGTAGTGTGAAGGATAAATGAGGTTTCATTAAGGGGGAGGAGGTGCCTTTGGCAGGTACAAAATATGTCTTGAGGTCTTCTGCTGCAGGGAAGCGAGGATGGGCGGAGCAGATCCCGCCGCGCTTCCTTGGGGCTGTCTATCACTTCCCATCACTGAGACATTTTTAGCTGTTTATAAAGCTCTCAGCCCTGAAAACCAGCCCTACGCTTTCCCAAGCGTTTGCTTCAGACTGAATGACTTTTTTACACTCGAATATCTGCAAGCATCATTCACGTCCTCTCCCAGAGTAAGCCGTGAAAGAAACCGTGCTGCTGTGCCCCCAGCAGCGACCCTGCCGGCAGCTGACGAAGCAGCCTCGTTAACCAGAGCCAGCCCCGCTACGGCACAGCTGGGGGCTCCCAAAGGGGCTTTGGGGGCTTTGGTGCCATGCCAAGCACCCGTCCCCACCGCCTGCCCCAAAAAGACCTTGGCCCAGGCCCCCCAGGTGGCACAGCCCGGGACTTTGTGCCCAGCCAGAGCATCCCTGTCCCCACGGCCCCCAGCCACAGGCAGTGGCAGGAGGGAAGGTGACGGCGGCTGTCGGGGGGGGTCGGTACCTCCTGGATGATGGAGCCCAGCTGGAAGCCGAGCCTCTGGCACAGCTCCCCCAGGTTGGAGAGGCTGCTGGCACGCAGCACGCTGTCCGGGTCCCGGGAGCCCCGCAGGAAGGCGTGGATCAGGGGCTCTCGGTACTTGACCACCATGTCCCCTGCAAGAGAGAGCACAGCGGTCACGGCGATGCCGGGCAGGTGGCACAGCACGGCCGGCTGGGAGGAGACCCCAGAGGGCACCAGGGCTCGCTCCCAGCACAGCCATGAGACAGAAGCTGGGCAGCTGCATGCAACATCTGGAGCACAATGCAGCCGGATCCCTCACGGTGACCCCCTGCGCTGCTGGGGACAAGGCACACGGGCATCCCCGCTGCGGGGAGGGTGAGGGTCGTGTCACGCGTCCCCGAGCAAAGATCTTTGTCTGGGGCCGCCTGGTGCATCACGTATTCCCTCAGTCCTCTGTTGGGCCTTTCAGGTAGGTGACGTGCTACAAATAAACAACCCGAAGTGCGAAGGCCCAAATTCTCACATCATTCAGCGCCCAGAGCCCAGAGCCAATTAGCGCAGGCAGGCAGCGGGGATGTGTGAGCCAGCTAATTAGAGCTGCGTGTGCGCAGGCAGTGACCTGCATGCACAATTACCCCGCGCACGAGGACACCCGGGTCCTGCACGACCCAAACGCCAGCCTGAAGAGCTCCCGATGTGGAGGCACCCTCCTGCAGAAGCTGATCCCCCACAGCACGGGCTGCCGGACAAAGGATAACCTGGGGAGGTGTTCGTGAGGGGTGAGCGGGGCGAGAAAAGCTCCAGGGATCGCTCGGATCTCACTTGCCGCAAGTGAGACAAACGCCCCAGTGGGGAAAGGGGAACGGTGGCCTGGGCACTTGGAGCAGATTTAATGGGTTTGCAGCAAAAGCCCATAGGAACGATGCAAATTCCTCATGGATCCCGCGAGGGGGGAGAGCTTCGCCCTTCCCCAGCCCTGGTGGGGCCGGGGCTGTAGCGCGGCGCGGGGCAGCCACGCACGGCCCCCGCTGTGTTGGGTTTCAGAGCCCCGTGCGCTCCTGTCCTCGTCCTGGCGCTGAGCAGATCCCAACTTGTCCTCAGCTCTCTCCTGCCAGGTGCCAGAAACAAAAATGCTTCCTCGTGGGGCTGACAAGGACCCCGCTGGTGGCAGGGAACCGTGCGCGGCTCCTGCAGGGCTCTGGGAGGAGCATCCTCGGCTCTGCTCCAGCAGGAGGGCAGCAGGGCAGGGATCGTTTCCCCACCGCTGCCTTCACCAGCCCTGCCCGCAGCCAGGGGCTCAGGCAAGGAGCAAGGCAGCAAGCAGGACAGCTCTGAACCACAAGGGTGCTGCTGTACAGAGCGAAGCGTCTCTGGAAGCACCAGATAAGTCCTTTGTCTGGAATACCGAAGCTTTGCAACAAAAACAACTCGGTGCAGCGTGTTCTATAAATACGCAGGCGCGCCAGGACACGCCGCAGCCGCTGCCCGCAGCAAAGGCTCCGCAGCGGGGAGGAGAGCCCCCGCAGGGACTGTGCCCACCCTCCTGCTGCCAGCACCCCCGGGAGCCCCACCACGTCCCGTGCCCGTGCTCGGTCCCGCAGGGAGGCTGCTCGGGGCTGGCCCAGCACCGCTAAGCCCTGGCACGAAGCTGGACCAAAGGGCACGGGGCTGCGTTGGGGATGGGCACGGCCGCGGCGCTCAGCGCCAGGGCTCGGCCCTGCCACGTGCAAACCCCGAGCGTGCCCCTCGCCCGTCCCTCCCCTCGGGGCTCCACTCGTGGACGACGCAGCCTTCCGTCCGCTCCTCCTCACACCTCGGCTCAGCACCTGAAATCCTGGCCGAGAGCCTGCCCGGCCATCCCCGTACCTGCAAGCACAGCTCCCGCCCGCCTGGGAGGCGAGAGGAGGTGTCGTTAAAGGATAAAGCGCCTTTGAAGGATCCAAACTACCGAGGAGCTGAATAAAACACTGACACACTGCAGTGCAATTATGTTATTATCTTTAAAGAAAGGGCCCTTTGCCAATTGCTGCTCATGCCTAGAGCCAAGAGACTTTTCCCGCAGCGAGGAGGGAGGACGGGGGAGCTGCTGCCAGGGGCGCAGCAGAGCAGGAGCTGCCACACTCCCTGGGGCAGGGCTTGGAGCAGGGCGGTCACCCAAGGGGTCTGTGGGGACCCTCGAGGTGGCAGTGCAGTGGTGACCCCGCTCTGCAGCCGTGTGGCAGGCGGGGAGCCACCACGGGCAGAGGTCTGTCTGCTGACACAAATGCCCAGCACCACAGAGGGTGCAGCATGTGAACCCCCCGTCCCCGTCCCAGGGACCAAGACGTGACCGAGGCAGCACCAACCCCTACGGGACGCACCACAAGGAGCTGCCCCTGCAGCCACAGGACCCGGGCAGCCCGAGTGGCCACGCTGCAGGGACTGTGGGGCCGGCCCACGATGCTGAACTGCAGCCGGTGCGGTGCGGGGAGCACGCACGGGGAGTGCTGGAGCCCTGGCCAAGAGCTGCTATGAGCAGCCCAGCGCTGCCCCGTCACTCCTCGGCATGCAGGAGACGTGCACAGATGTTTCCCCATCTGGAACAGCTGCTGCCTTAACACCAAGTTAAGCTCAACGTGCCTCGAGCGCAGCCGGAGCCAGGAAGCATGGAGCTGGTCGCTGTCGCCCAGCCAGGCAGCACAGCACCGCGCGCCCTGCTCCTGTTCCACCGCCGTGTCCCCGAGCCCACGCCGACCCCGCACACGGCAGCGATTCCCCAGATGGGAGGATTTCTCTTCCCTTTTTATTTGAAGCAGCACTGCGGGGCACACAGTCACCATCCTGCCTCAACAAGCCGTGCTGCCGCTGTCCCAGGCAGCTGGGCTGTGCTGGGCGACGCAGCGCGCTGCATCCCGCGCGGATGGGGACCGAGGGTGATGCCCGAGCTGCCACCCCAGGGGAGCAGAGCAGGGGAGGGACGGGGCGCAGCACACAGCGCTTTGTTGGGCCGTGCCTGCTGCGCCCAGGGAGCCTTTTTGCACAGCACGACTGTTACAGACAATACACTGTGGTTACCTGCACGAAGGCTGGGCAGGTTGCTCCTTGCCACCTGGTTTCCAGGAAAGGGTGGCACAGAGCTGCCCCTGGTGGGAACAATGCAAGGGCTGGATGCCAAGCTGGGGGGCCTGGCTGCAGGACCAGGGCTCTTTGTGCTCCTCTCAAGCCCAAGCGAGATCAGACACTGAACAGAGGGTGCACAGGCCAGGAGGACCGGCTGCCACGCGCTGCCTGCTGCCCTTGGAGGGCTCAGCTCAGCCCCTTGGGATGGGGAGAGCGGCTCCCTCCTTCCCTTGGTGCCCTGGAAACACCAAATGCCTGCTCTCGTCAGCCTTGCCTCTACCAGGAGAAGCACGAGGCGTTTTAGGACATGTCCCAACAGCAGCTGCCGGAAAGGCCTCGTACAGCTTTCATCCCTCAGCCCTGCATGTCCAGGCGCTTCCCGGCGTCCTCTGAACCCAGCGAGGGCTGCTGAGGGTGAGGGGGGCCGGCTGCGGGATCCGCGCCCCCGCTCCTGCCCCTGGGCTTCAGCTGGAAAGCTGCCGGGTGGCGGGGCAGGATCCCTGCTCCCATGGGGCCAGTCCCCCCACGCAGGGCGAAGCCTGGAAGGCCCCGGGATCCGGCTCCCGTCTGCCCCGCAGGCGGGCGGATGGGGTTTTCCAGGGAATCGCGGGCCCTTGTGCAACACACTCGAGCCCCGGGCTTGGTTTTCCCGGCAGCGTTTTCCGGCTCACCTCTTTGCCCCAGCACCGCTCACGTCCCTGCGCCGTGGGGGTCCCCTCAGCCTCACCCTGCCCACGGGGGGCTTGGCCCCATCTGCTCACACCCCCATGATCCCGAGTGGGCACGGCAGGAACCCGCAGCCCAGCAAAGCCTGGGCTTTCACTGGCCTTCGTCTCCAAAACACCCCAACACAACCCCGTGCCCAGGCACCACTCACCCAGCGCCCGGGTCACGCGCATCAGCACCTCGCCCAGCTTCATCCTGCTCACGGCAGCCGGGGCGTCCTCGGTGCCCGTAGCGGGGTGCCCGTAGCGGGCCAGCAGGGTGGGCAGGATCTGCTCCGGGTACTCGCTGGACAGCAGGGCAACGCCTGGAGGTAAAAGGGGAGAGAAAATACAGGTCAGGATCGGACAGGAGGATGGCACGTACATGGACAGCACTCTGCATCACGTCCCTAACAGGGAAATGGTGGTGGTTTGCATCATGACCCGACTCCAGCAGCAGCTTCGGGTCAGACACGGGCTCACGGGTCTCACCTGTGCTCGGTGAGGGCTGTGCTGCACTCGCTGGGCCCCGCGTTACAGCGAGCAGCGGCACGCACTGACAGCGGGTCCAGCTCCACGGTGCCAGTGCCAGAGCTCCTCACTGGGCAGGAGGGAGAGGGAAAAACTCTGGGATTGCTCTCTCAGAAAGGCAAGGACCCAAAATCCATTACAGGTGACACGGCGATGGCCAGGAAGGGGATTAGGCGTTCCAGCAGAGGCAGGAAGCCAAGCGGTGTCCGTGCCATTAGAGCCGGTGTGACAGCCAGCTCACCGGGGACACCGCTCCCCGAAGGGCTGGCGGGCACCACGCTGGGGCTGATCCATCCCCCGGGTGTCAAAACCCAACTGACAGGGCCATGGGGGGAACCGGCACGCACAGACCCCAGCTGCCCCCTCCGGCTCCCTGACGCGCTTTCGGAAAGGCGGAGGACATCATGGCACAGGGGTTCGCTTGTTTTGAGGGCGTAATTGGGGGAAATTACCCCAAATCCTCCCGTTGCTCGCTCAGTACTGCCGAGTTTCAGGCAGCAGGATAAAAATTAATCCCGGCTGAAAATTAATCCTGCACAAACGAGCGTCGCTCCCCGCCTGCTCAGTCAAACACATCACGTAGCCCCTCCGTGCAAAGCCAAACCGCCAAGGTATCTAGCATGGTCTGGGGTTGGACGCCAGTCTCAGAGATAAATTATTTAACAGTTGGCAGCAGGTGTCCACTAATTACTGCTGGTTAATATTCATTGACCTGGTGTCTACATAACGAGCCAGACATCACACGCTGGGAGACGCCACCATGGCACTGGTGGGGTGCAGCTCCCGGGCAGCTCGCTGGCTCCAGCAGAGCGTGGGTGCCGTTTCTGGAGGCTGGAGGGGTCCCTGCTCGCACCTCCTGCCAGGGCTCCGCCAGCTCCAGGGCTCCCAGACCTGGGAACGTTTCTGGCTGGGGCACCGGGGTGGCAAAAGGCAGCCGCTCTCCAGGGAAATGCAAGTGGCAGAGCGCTGCCCCGGCTGTGCCAAGCGCTGAGTCAGTGCAAGGGCTGAGGGAGGACGGATCCAGCTCTCCCCTGCCCTCCAGGAGCATTCACCTCCAACCCAGTTCCCCAGTTATCGCTCAGCACCCGGTGTGGGTTACCATCCACAAGCCCGGGCGCATCCACAGGGGCAGCGACCTCTCCCCTGGCATCACCCCGCACGCGCCCGGTGCTGCGGCTCCCGTCTGCGGTGGCCACGTCCCAACAGCGGCACGAGGTGCTGGAGGGGAGCCCTGGTGGAGCTGGAGCCCCCCGGAGCAGCCTCTCCTGCTACCCTCGGGCCCCACGTGCGGCACGGCACAGCTCGGCTTGGCACGGCACGGCACAGCTTGGCACGACACAGCTCGGCACGGCACAGCTCGGCACGGCACAGCTCGGCAGCCCGAGCAGCACACACGGGTGACTCACCACCACAGGGAACTGCGTCAGGGTTAATCACAACTGTAGCAGGGCTGCGAAACATGGAGGCAGCTGCACGCTGTATATTAATCACTCGGGGAATATTTCAGCGTGCATTTCTATTTCACCTGCAGGGCAAGGACAAACCCGTCCCACTCAAGACCGTACAGGTAGAGAGAGGGAAGCATATTGATCAGCTCGTTTTCCAGCTGGGTATGAAGGTTTCCTACTCAAGAGCTGCACACAGGGCAGACACCGGGGACAGTGCTTCCTCGCCCTCTCCCCAGCTCCCTAAAACCAAGCCCCGGTGCTGGCCACCAGCTCTGCGGTCCTCCAGGGGAACCCCCGTCCCCTCGAAGAGCTTCCTCTGCCATTTGGCAGCCCTAAAATAATTGCTTGCTCTGCAGGGGTCTCCCAAGAGCTCCAGTTACACTTTGGGCTGCTGGAACACCTTCCCTCGGAATTACTTCTGCTTTCTTACATGCCCACAGGAGACAGCCCGATAGGCACGGGCAGTCCGTTGTGCAGGACGCCCGAGCCCTGCCCGGATTCAGAGGCAGCTGCATGCAAATTGCTGCAGCCAGCCCGGTGCCACACGCACCGGGAAGGGGATGAGCTGACGTGCTGGAGCAGGAGAAGTCCCACGCATTTCCTGGGAAGCGGGCAAGCGGCAGCACTGGGAGCCCCAGCAGCAGGGGTGAACAGCCCGCCCGGGGGGGCAGAGCCCATTCCCAATCCCCACCCTCCCAGTTTCACCAAAGTCACCGCTGGGAACCGAGCAGCGAGCTAAAATGTCTAAAGATCTTTGGGTTGCAGCCAGGCTGTGGGGTAAATGAAGCTGGTTTTTGCTCCACTTTCCCATAGGCACAGGGCTGTGTGGGAGCGGGGTTAAGGGGCTGGCTCCTAACACAGCCCTCGCCCAGCCGTGCTCACGCAGCCCCCGGGAGATCAGGGCTGGGGCACGGTGACCAGCTCCCGGGTGTCACTGGCTGGGGGACGCCCCAAGCTGTGAACCCGCACGGGGCACCCTCGCCTCCGCACCGGGGATGCACGCTTGTGGTCTGTGCGCATTAGCAGTTAAATCGGGCAGTAAATTAACTAATTACCCATTGAGTAAGCACAAGGAGTGCTTTGGATCAACGAGGCCCACCACGCTGCGTGGCAGGCAGGCACATCGCTGCTGACAGCGGGGCTCGGGGGCACGGTGCTCAGCGGGGGCACAGCACCCTGCAGGGCCCGGGGCCACGCAGCCGTCGGGTCAGGCACTGCTCACCTTGAATGGCAGAAAGGTACACAAAGGAGTCCTCGTGCTGCACGTTTTCTAGGAAAACCTGTAAGGATCAAGAGAGGGGTTATTACCAGCAGCCTCTGAGGACAGGAGAGGGGCACTGCCAGCCCCACGGGTTTCATCCCCAGCTCCACGCCGCTGTCACAGGGATGGTGACAGCGCGGGGTCCGGTACCTGGAGGATTTTTTCCTGCATCTGCAGTGCCTCCGGGTCCCTCTGCGATATCAGGCTGGAAAGAGCACGCACAGCAGCTGCCCGGACAGGGACCTGGGGGTCGTAGGCTGATAAGAGGAGCTCCTGGAGCTGAGCTGGGGCCGGGCTCTCGGTGCTTGGGGCTGCAGCAGGACCCGCGGCACCGGGCTCTTTGTGCACGCTCTGCTCTTCACCCTCCTTGGGAGCCGAGGGGTGGCTGCGGCCACGGCCAAGCTGTGTTGGTGCCCCAGCAGCCCCGGGACTTTGGCAGGGGGCTGTGACGGGGGGGCTTGCAGGGCTCCCCGCTCCTGTCCTGCTCGGCCCAAGCTTTTTCCCCATCAAGGTCTCAGCAGCGGTGCCAACTGTCTGGGCAGAGAAGGCGCCGTGAGTGCAGATGGCGATGCGCAGGTCCGCGGCCAGCTCCTGGATGACGGGGTCGGGATGGGTGCGGGACACCTCCTCCAGCAAGGGCAGCAGGCGCTTCAGGACGGCGAAGTCACTCGACTTCAGCTGCGGGGAGGAGAGGAGCAGGGCTGGCGTGATCGCAGCGGGAGGCTTCCTCTGGCACGGGGCCGCTCCCTCGTGCCAGGAGCAGGAGAAATACTCCGGGATTAGAGCTGTGGTGAGGCAGGGGAACTGTATGGCACTGATGGCCAAACACCACAAGCCCCTGTGGGGCAGGGGGAGCATGGAGCGGGCAGGAGCAGGACTGCAGGAACACCCAGGGCTGCCCCAGCAGTACCAGCTGCTGCAGGGCACCCTTCTGCTGAGCACCCCACAGCCAGGTCGGCGGAGCATCACATCTCGGGGCACACAACAGGGTAAGGGCCCATCTGTGCGGCTCTGCCCAGGCTCGGCGTGCTTGCCAAGTGCAAATTCCAGGTTAGCAGTAAGGTATCAATCGCAGCGCTGCCCCTGTCCGCTCCTGCCTCAATAGGCTCATTGTGAAGAGCTCCAACAACAGGGAGACCTCATTTGGGAAATAAAAGGCTTTGTGCACTACGAAGGAGCACGGGAGCTTTCTGGGTTGAGGACAGGCAGTGTGTGTCAGGGGAGAAGGTGGGGAAGAAGCAGACTGGGGCAGGCAGCCAAGGCTGCAGGAACTCCCAAGGGCACCTCCTCGTGCCCCGGCGCAGAGCCTCTGGCCTCGAGCACCCCAAACACCATGACTGCGGAGCCACAAGCACCTTGCAAAGGCAGAGGCACTTAGCCCTGACGTTAATCCCCACATTAAACCCAGCAGCAAGGTGTGGGAGGAGCAGGTGGGGATGGCAGCAGCACGGAGGACCTCGCTGCCCTGCAGGATCCCACAGGATCCCCGAGGGAAGCACCCCGCAGGGCGGCTGCACCCCACGGTGGGGGCAGTTCCTGCCCTAACCTGGGTTTGGGATTTAATTGCTAGGTCCCAGGAGCAAAATCTGGGCAGCTAAGGCCTGAAAAGCGACGCTTTCCCAGAGGTTTCAGGGGAGCATTTGGATGATTATGTAAAACCCACTTGGCCATTCAAAACCAAGCAGCTCTGCAGCCTCTCCTGCTGCTTCCAGCACCAGCTGCCCCCGGGCAGCCTTTTGCATTCGATCTGTGGGCCCGGTGCAGTTGCTTCATTAACAAGGCGAGGGAGGGGGGGCATTAACGCTGCTCTGCACCCACCATGGCAGGGGCTGGGCTGCCGGGACCAGGACCTGAAGCTGCTCCAGGTCCCAGGCTGTGCATTTCCATGCAGGACCAGTGGACCACGGGGTGCTGGGGCACTGTGGTGGTGGGAGCAGCGCCCAGCCGTGCCCAGCAGCCCCAGCCCCGCTGCTCAGCCCCAGGCGCAGCCCCTCCAGCCCCACGCTGAGCCCCCGATTCAGCCCCAGGCCTGTGCGTGAAAAGGCACCACTGAGGGCAAGCCCCAGCAACGCCCCGAGCTGGCACCTGATAGGGAACTTTGCACCTCCTCTCCCTGCACATCAACTGCTACAATACGGTCATTAATTACATGAGAACTGGTCATTAATTACATGGGAAATGGCAGTTTCTGCTGCTTTAATTGAGGGACACTGATTGTTATCTCCTCGTTTGTGAATGTACCACACTTCTCTTCCTTTCTTTCTTTTTTAACTGTCTCTCTTCCCAGTGCTGGGCATTCGGCACACAAGACACAATAAATTATCTTTTCCTATTAATGGCTGAATTTTCCTTTGGGCATGAAGCAACTGAGTGCTCAGTGATGTAACCAGAAGAGATTTCACAGCACTAGGACACATTGTCACTCTCCAATGGCATTTAGCTGACACTGTGCAACTGAGCGAGCGCTGCTGTTCTGGAGGATCTTCAAGAACGGCACAGCCTCCGTGGAGAGGCTCAGCACGCTTTGGAGGTGGAGCTCATGAATGTATGGGGTGCAGGAGGTGGTATGTAAGAGCCTGCTGCTCTGTCATTGCCTTCTCAAAGCAGATTTTGGATTACGAATGAATTAGCCAACATGTTGTGAGCTAGCAGAGCTTTTCTCTGCTGCCTTCTGCACTGAAGCACTTCTGTCCGAGGCAGCACCGTCTCTGTGAGCTGGTGGCACGCCAAGATTTCAGGACCTCTGGGCAGCAGGACGTGGAGCCCACCCAGCCCGGTGACAGCCACCAGATCCCACGGCCAGCCCAGCAGCCGCGGGCACGCCTGCGGGGCTCACAAAGAGTTTTCCACCTCACCGCCTCCTCCTCCTCCTCCTCCTCCTCGCTGGGAGGGTGCAGCCTTCTGTGTCTGGCTGCTTTGTTATTGGGAACACATGGCATTGTCAAGAGAGCTTGATTAAAGGGACAAAACAAACGGGAGGAAGTGGCTTGTGAATGCCAGCGGGAACCAGAGCAGCACACGCGTGTGCAGGCAGGCCGGCGCTTCCCAAAGAGATAACTGGGACCAGAGAGCGCGGCCGTGGAGCCCGGCCCTCACGTCAAGAGGGCTCTGGCGAGCCTGTGGGGAAGGCACCCTTGGCTGTGCTCCCAGGAACAATACAATAAGTGTACACCAACACGCTGCGGCTGGGCGGGACACCCAGACCCGGGAGTACCCGGACCCCCTGGGCCCCATGGGGACGGTGCTGCCTCCCCCAGCCCCACAATGAAGCCCCCTGGCCCCGAGGCTTGCCCGGTGCCCGCTCACCTGCACGGCTCCGCCGAGCGCGGCGGCCACCAGCCCCATGGCCATGCTCAGCGTCTGCGCCTCCACCGCCGTGCCACAGCCCCGCGCCAGGCTGACGCACGCCCGCTGCAGCGTGGCGGCCACGAACTCCTCCACCTGCCAGCGGATGGGAGAGAGGTTAGGAAGGAAGGAAGGAAGGAAGGAGATGCCCTGAGCAGCCCACCGAGAGCTGCTGTGGATCCCTGGGCCGTCACAAGGACTGTCCCTGCGGCAGGGACACGGCAATGCCAGCCCTGCTGGGGAGCCCTGGGGAGCTGGGGGCAGCTGGGACCCCGCTGGAGCCCAGCTGGGAATGCAGTGAGGGTGCAGGACAACATGGTGGTGGTGATGGAGCTCCCGAAACGCTGCCTGCCCCCGGGGCATTAACAAGGAGAGGCTGATGTTCCTGGCAGCAAACCCCACACCTTGCTGTCTAAAGCGGCAAGGAGGTACTGGGGAGCTGAGCTGCAGGGGGACAGTGCCCAAGCCAGGAGCCCCCCTTCCCTCCCCGTGCAGCCCTGCCATCTGAGGGAGAAAAGCAGTGTTTGTGAAACATAACACCTAAAATCCAAAGCTAACATCCGCTCCCCGAGCCACAGCAGACAAAGCTGAACCAGGAAGGTGCTGACAGCCCGGGCCCCTACCTCAGGGCTGTACGAGCCCACGTGTTCCCCCTGCACCTCCCTGCAGCCCTGGGACAAGCTGGTCGGGAAAGCAAGGTCGCATAGGAGGCACGTTGGGAAGCAGAGGGCAAAGATGTTGCTCAGAGGGAGCAAAGGGGATGGTGGCAACCAGGGGAAAACACAGAGGGTCCCTACAAGATTGTGCTGGAGAAAGGTTTGGGCTCGAAAAACTGAATTAGGCAATAGCAGCAGAAGATAAAGACCAGGCAGCTCTGGGAAAGCATCGGCTCTGCCGACTGCCATCATGGACCAAAGTCACCAGCAGCACCAGGCACAGCAGGAAGACATGGAGCTGAGCAGGGATTATCACGGCTCAGATAAACTTCATCCTAACAAAATAACGCCTGCCAGCACCCCTCCGCAAGCCCCCCAGGCCAGCACAGCGTCGACACCCACAGGCACCAAGAGCATTTGGGCATTCACAGCCAAACCCCTTTGCTGACAAGCTCTGCAGGACTCCCAGCAATTACCCCAGTTTGCCAGCTCAAAGGGCTCCCCGAATGCAGGAAGACAAAGGCAGGGATCAGGCTCCACGTGCTCCCCGGGCAGCCCACCCTCGACACAGGCCCCTCGCTGCGTGTGCGTGTACCACAGTTTGTCATTTCCTCAGAACTTTGCTTCCAAGCCAGTAACGATCCCGCCTAGCTGGCTTTGGCCTGCCTGACACTTGGCACCAAGATCTTTGATCCCACAGGCTTCCTGTGTTTCTAATGGAGCTTGAAATTAATACTTCTTTCCCTCCACTCCTTTGTCTGCTCACTGCACTGGCGAGCGCTGCTCTGGGCCAGCTCACTCAGCGTGGCAGGAGCCGGGCACTCATTCGTGGTGGGAAAGGAATGAATAGCGGTCATTGCCACTTCACATGCTTGTTGCGAAATAAGAGGAACCTTTTGGACCAGCTCCTCTTCTGGAAAACAAAGCAAAAGGTCCTATTGCACCAGCTCCCCACGCTTCCAGCTTCCTGCCATCACTTAAGGCACCGCAGGCAAGAGGGCTGACTGCTGCCAGCTTCATGAAACGCCCCCCGACCGCAGCAGAGAGCAGGGGACTGGCTGCGAGGGGCTGCGGAAAGGGCACAGGTACTTCCTGGACTAATAAGGCCAGAAAAAAAAAAAAGTGACATTAAACAGCAAGAGTGCAGAGTAAAAACAAGCATCAGAGCAGCTCCTCTCACAAAACAGTGACACGCAAGCTGAATGGGTTGAAATCACACTTGATGTAAAAACAGAAACAACACAACAACCAGTAGGTAGTGGATACCAAAAATCAAAGAAACGCTAGATATTAGTGGTTTTTATTCCGTATACACAGAATAAAAAGCTTGAAAGATAAAACTCTGAGTGGTGTTTCTGTCTCATTCAGCACAAGAGCGTACTGCAACACCAAGGAAATCGAGTGAATCTCGTAAAACTCAACTGTGAGCAGGAAAATGTAGATAAAATATATCGTGCAGCTGAGGAGGTCCACAGCTGCTGCCGCTCCTTGGCTCAGGCTTCACGCAGACAGCTCCTGCTTGTTCCACCCGTTATACACACACACGCTGCAGAGTGGCTGCAGCAAGAACAAACCCCCTGGAGGAACCGTGTGCTGCAGAAAATGCTTAAAAACACAGCTATGCAGATGCTTGTTTAAACCTGAGGGATCGCTCCTTGAAATATGACCCCTGGTGTTTACTTGCAGGCTGAAGTATAATGGCTTTTTTGTCTGCCTTTTTTCCTTTGTGTGTGTGTGTTTCGTTTTACACCAGACACACTAGACCCCAAAATTCAGCAAAATCCTTCCCCATTTCCCACTCCTGACTTTTGGACCTGGGCAGCAGAGCCAGACCCGCTGGTGACCATCGGTGTCACTGCGCTGCCACTGCAGAGCACGGCACAAGATGCCACTGTCCCAAAGGGAAACATGAGAAAACCTGTGCAAGAAGTGACCTGCTTTGCTTCAGCAAGTAACTAGCACAACCAGGTCACTGAGTTAAAAAGAAGAGGATGAGGAAGTTAAACATGCAAAGCAGCCGGTGAACACAGCACTGCCCTCAGTGCACAGCAAAGACGGCCAGGTGCAGGACAGGAATTCCCTTCAGTGCTGCTGCAGCGTGGGCTCAGGGGTGACAGAGGCAGCACACGTTAACAATCCTGCTTGGTGCCAGGTTCAGCAAGCCCTTGAAATTACAGTGTCTAATAAATTTTGCAGCTATGCCAGCCCTGTTGATATTGCACAGGATGGTGTCTTTCAGACACTCACAACTGACTTAAGCTGCTTTTCCTGAGGATGTTCTGGTTTTCTCCAGCTGTTTCTTGGTGTACCTGGAGCCCAGTGGCACAGAGCACCACCATGCACCCCAGCTGCTGCTCCCCATGGGCTTTGCCGTGACCCACCTGAGCAATGTCTGTGAACACGGTGTCCGAGACACTCTCACACAGCGTGGCCACGAGCTGCAGCACCAGAAGCTTCCTCCTCTGCCTGTCGTGGAGCTGCTCCAGCTCCAGCAGACCCCCTCCAGCTGGGGCACCAGGGCTCACCTCTGCCTTGTCTTCTGCAGCCACGTGCGTCAGCGCCTGCCAGGAAGGAAGCACAGGGAGGCACCGGTTGGGCACAGCAAATCAGTTCCAGGGTCACCACAGCCACCACGCTATCGATGCTGCAGGGGCCACCTCCTTCCCCTTGGGCCAACAGCCCTGTGTGCAGCACATCCACATCACCTGCACCTCCCGTCTGCAGCGGAGTGCTCCACCGTGCCGTGCCCGCTGCTCCCAGTAACACAAGTGATGCTCGGTCCCCTTTGCCAGCTGCCACACAGCCTGTCCCAGGGAAACCATTCCCACCTCACCTTCAGGCAGCGGATGAAGAAGTCTCCAGCCAGGCCGCTCTTCTGGCAGTGAGACAGCAGCTCCACTACGCTCTCCACGTAGCACTGCTCCGAGGAAACCTTCTGGTAAAGGGCCTCATCTTCATCACTGAAACAAGTCACCGTGTCACCGCCACACACACACTCAAGAGCCTCTCCCGGGCTGGCTCTGGACAGCCATGCAGCAAGGTAAAATCCTGCTGCTGCCTCCTGCTAAAATCCCTCGTCCCCAGAGCTGCCCCTGGCTCCTGGCCCGGCAGCACCCAACAGCTCTGCGGCTCCTGCTGCCCCTCTGCCCGGGGGAACATTCAGCACACACTGTCCTGCAGACACCACCCCAAGGGGCACCCAGAGGGTCCCATCGCCCTTGGCACCCTCTCTCCAGGCAGACCCCAGGGTTTCAGGGCTCTGCAGGGGGGCAGGCTCCCAGCTCCCAGCAGCAGCCTGCACAGCACAGCCAGAAATTGGGAGCCTGGAGGCAGCTGAGCCAAGCTATTGCTCAGTTAATTTGGTCTACATGATCAAGGACTCAGCTTATTAATTAACCTGCATTCATTTAAGAAATAACTAACAGAAACCATCAGCACAAAACACACGTTCAGTCCACCCATGCTATCCTAGCACTAGCTAATTCATGCAGCAGTCATAACCATAAAAGCAGGGCAGACAGAGGCAGAAGCATGGCCATTAAGGAATAATTTTAAATTACATTCAGTTTAACCAGTGCAAACCCCAGGGCAGACCTTCTTCTAATTCAGGTCAGGAATAGATGGAAATGAAACCAGAATGAGTGTATTTGTACGGGGTTTTGTTACGCTGGGAAGGAAATGGGTGCCCGCAGCTCCTGACGCACCCATGCAGAGAACACTGCTGGGCCGGAGCCGTGTGCTCTGCCTGCTGGATGGTGCTGGGCTGTGCTCGTAACGTGCCAAATAACGTAGCTGCCTCTCTTTAAATCAAACACCTTGCTGCTGAACAGTGCTAGGTTGCACGGCTGGAGCCTAATGGCTGTAGTTTGTTTCCCACAGGGCCACGCACTGCTTCTACTAGCAGAGGCCATCTGCAAGAGCAGGAGGGGGGTTCAGTGCCTGGCTCGGGTACTTTGGCACCGCCAAGTCCTTGCTGCAACGGTGCCACCTGTGCCCGAGGGATTCCACCCGCTCCACGCAGTTGCTGTTGGCCCAGAGACAGCCCCTGGCTGGAGGCAGAACCTGCGTTCGGGGAGCACTGGGACTGGCGGTGTGTGTCCTGTCCCCAGACAGTCAGTCCCCAGGGTGACGCCTGGGGACCGACCCCGCGCCCGCTGTGCTCCAGCAGCTCTCACCTGAGGGGCTCCTCCACCGCAACCACGGCGCCTCCCTCGCTGCCCACGCGGAAGCAGCACCGCGGGTGGAGGCGGCGCACGCTGCCCTCCAGCCCCGTGCAGCCCTCCAGCACGGACAGCGACGTCTCCCTGTCCGACTTCTCCAGGAACCACAGCAGGACCTCCTGGCACGGGGAGCTGGCAGGAGAGAGACATCAACAGTGACCTTGCTCTGCCCGCTGGAGCCCTCTGCGCAGTGCCGCAGTGTGACAGCGCGGCCCAGGGAGAGGGGACAGACACAAACGCTCCGCAGTGACCACGGACACGCCGTGGGATGCTCTGGGCTGAGAGCTCCAGCTAGCTGAAGGCGTTTGTGTCAGGTCAGAAGGAGCTGAGCAGAACAGCCTGTCCTTCTAGCGTCCACAGATGGAAGGAGCTGGGTCCTTCGAGACTGCAGCCCAGAGAGGAAGGGAGCGCTCTGCGTGAGCAGCGTGTTTGTGCAAGGACCGCCGCTTGCACGCAGCCTCGGTACGCGGTGCCTGACGCTTCGTGCCGATCTGACAAAGCACAGAGCTGTCAGCCGTGCCAAAAGAAAGAGGAAGGAGACGGGGAGCACTGTAAGGTGGCATGGAAACCCCTGCCAAGGAACGACGCAGGTTAATGAGATCGAGCAGCAGAGCTGTGCCAGGGGTCTGGGAACTTGAACACTTCCAGGCAGCTGTGGTTTTTGTTACCCCTGCCAAATTCCTTTGTCAAGAGAGAAGCGAGCAGTGACTGTGCTCACTCAGCAGCAGTGTTAACTTGGCGTGTTCTAAGAACGTGCCCCAGTGTTCACTGCTCCTTGAAGTGATTCACCAGGTCGTTAATAATAGCACAGACCTTTTAGGGGAAACCTCCAGCACCCACGCGCCAGTAACACCAAGGCATTAATACAAACCCACCGGGAGCGTATGTACCAGGCTGGCCCGAACTCAGGGCAGCCCAGGGAAAGGAGAACAGGGAGAGGACGGTCACACCTGGGCACCACTGTCGCTGCCACCACGACTGATGCACATAACGCTCAGTATCGTGTCAGTCGTGGGGGAGCTGGGTGCAGTGCAAGAAACAGCTGCTGAGAGGCAGGTCGTGCACACACCAGAAAAATGATCCCAGGTAGGAAAAAGACGATCTTTTACTTCAAAGAGTCAGAGCTCCAGCTGCTGCTTCTTACCATTTCTAATCCTCCTGACACAAACCATGGCGAGAACTGCTTCCCTGTGCACAGGTCAGGCAGTAAGGTCATGTACCTGGCCTACGCCTGTGGTTACTGCCTACTTTTAATGAGCTCTTCAGGGTAAGAAAATTGGTCTTGACTTCTCTACGTGTCCGTGTAGGGCATGTGCTTTGGAGCCAGGCAGCACAGAGAAACACAACCCCAGAAGAAGCTGTTTGCAGCCTTTCCTTACCGTAAGTATGACACATTCTGCTTGGCGAAGGAATAGAGGCAGAAAACCACTCCCAGGACTGACTGCAGGGATCCCAGCAGCAGGCTGGAGCTGTCATTTCCAACCACGTACACCTACAGAGGGAGAAGGGCACACGGAGAACAGTCAAACACCTGCGTGGAGCAGAGGGAAGGCCGAGGGAGGACAGAAGGTATGTGCACACAGGACAGCTGCCACCAGAGAGGCTGGCAGAGCGTTTACAGCCTCTGCTCCTTTCAGCCTGGAGCCTGATCTCCCCGATTATGCCATGTTCTATATTAAAAGCAGCCTTCAGCACCACCTTTCTCCCAGCATTTGCTTAACCACAGCAGGGCTCCAAGCTACAGGAACGCTGCACCTAGCTACTTGGGAAGTCTGCTGCTGGGGGGTAAGGTCTGAAGATACAGAGAGACGCATTAGGCACCTCTGAATTAGCAAATCTTCATGGAAATTGCATTCAAAGCCAAATCCTAAATATGCAGATCAGTCCCTAGCAGGGCAGATGTGTGCTGAGCTGACCAGGCTTTGAGGAGGCTGCAGGACTGTGCCCCTGTCCTCTGCCTCAAGCAGCACCTTCCCAAAGCACTGGCAATACCCTCCTCGGAGCCAGCACTCTCTACCCATTCAAGCTGCTGTTACCCGGGCTCTGTAATCAAGCCCTGCCACTGCCCACGGAGCACAGAAGTGCTCACAGAAGTCCTGAGACATTGGGCTTCCTTTTGAATCCTTTTAAAGAAATTGCCCAAATCTAAAAGCCAGGTAAGACACTTACAGTGAAAGTAATGGGAAAGTTTGGGTTAGAAAATTGATAAATAGGAAGCTTTGTCTGGCTGGACTCAGGGTTTGTTGTGTTCAGGTCCTTGTATTTTTTTTTTTCCAGAGTCTGTCTCCCTCCATAGCTTTTAGCTTCAAGAAACGGAGGAAAAACAGTCTCTTGACAAGTTCTCCAAGGGACTTCTAGCTGTGTAGGCTGGTGAACGACCTGCTCAGAAGCTGCTGTCCCTTCAAACTAGGATGCTCCCCACACCTCCCCACGTGGCAAGCAACCCCTGCTCCAAGGGCCACAAGTGCCCTCGGGACAAAGCAATGGAGCTTTTGGCTGCCAGAGGCAGGGTGACAGCCAGGTAGGAGCCCTAGGAGGGAGATCTTGAGAGTGTCTTGGCCTGCTGTATTGATGCAAACCGATGTTTTGCTTGCTCTAATCCCGGTGGAGCCGTTCTTCCTAGCCAGAACCCTTTGTACACAAAGCCTCCCTGATGAAGCCCCAAGGATGGTTTCCCACTCAGCATCAAATGACACTTGCTAGGCAAGAAAACCCCACAAATGGCAGGCTGGAGTCTCCGTCGCTAATCTCACCGCTGTCAGGCCTGGAGCGCTGTGCCATTAGGGAGGGATCCGCCCCAAACTCCAGCAGCATTCTCATTGTGAACAGCAGCCACAGAGCAGCCCTCCAGACTGGTCTCTGCCTGCCAGCTAGTTGCAACAGATCATTAGTACGCAAAATACTACAACAATCGCAGCATTTAAGAGCTTAGGCTGCCTAGGGGCATGCCAGGAAGCCAGTCACCAGCTTCTTGAAGTTGAATTCCTGGGCTTGAGATGTCCTTCTTGCCTGGGATGTGACAAAGCTCAGCTGCTATCAGGCAGGCAGTGGAGCCTGCAGCGTGGTACTGGTGATACTGGTGGGAAAACGAGGCATGAGGGAAGCTTTCAGACGAGGGGCCCCACAGGACAGCCCTGCTCCCTCACAGGGAGCACAAGCACGGACCCCACCTCTCCCTTCAGTGCCAGAGCCAAGACCTGCACTGCTGAGCACCCCGCTGCAAAGGAGTCCTGCAAGGACAGGGGCATTTTCCAGTGGGGAGCAGTCAGGCTCCACTGAGGTGGAAAGGCTCCCTACCAGCATCGCTAGGACAAAAATCCTTGCTGGAAGGAGCTCCAGACTCTGAATCCGCACTGTCCTGCCCACAGGACGCTTCCTCTAACATGGACGGTGGGCTACTCAAAAACCAGGCTGCAGCCTTTCTCCAAGAACTGTGTTTCTGCCCATTTTGCTGAGCCCTCTCCATGCCCCAGAACCCGATGCGGGTCTGAATGCCAGGCAGGAAAGGTGCCGAGCTCCTGCTGCCCCTCCTGCCTCACAGCCCTGAGGTCCGACCAGCGCCTCCAGGCTGTGTCCTGTCCTGTGAGCAGCTCCCGGGGGCAGATCTGTGACTGCCGGGCACCCAGCACCAGCTGCTGAGGGATTGCCCACCCACAGGTTTTAAAATTACCATCACACACACGGAAATCCACATGTCACAAGGGTGGGCTCAGAAGGCTCCCTGCACAACAGGCTACTCGTTTTTCTGTACTTAACCTCAGCGGTTTAGCTCGTCCAAGGGGACTGGATGCACCGCAACCCCTTCAGCCACGTCCTGCGGGAGCTGCATGAAAGCTTCCAGCTCCAGCTGCTTCCCTTCAGACTCGGGCTCAGGCTGCCCTCTGCAGACCTCGGGAGGCATGAAGGTATTTCTGAGCAGCAGCAGAGGGCAGCAGGCTTTCCCTCCCACGGGTAACGTTAGCTCTACGATCCATGTTCCAGGAAATTGAGGCATGGAGGCACGAAAAGGGTGAACCAGTGACAAACTGGGAGGAGAACTCGGGCATCCTCTGAAGACTCAGCACTTAGGGAACTCCCTGGGGTCGTTGCTTCCCCCCGACCAGCTGCATGCCTCTGATGCAGGCTGACAGTCCTGAGGCTGTTCTGACAGCACACCCAGGCACAAATGTCCTGCAGGAAGCAGTGAAAGCTAGCAATGCTCAGAAATTCTTGCTGCAGCTCAAGGAGGAAGAGAATGTGACAGCACCATGGGGAATCCTGGCCTCCAGCCCACTGCTCCGACTCTCTCCTTACTTTCTTTGAGTCACCAGCAAAACATGGGGAAAAGCAACCAGCAAGGGGTCACTGCCACTCTGTAGAACATTTTCAGGTGAGAATGCCTGAAAGGGCTAAGGCAGTGCCACTGGTATCCACCAAGGAGCTGCACTACTTCATTCAGGGTTACTCTGAGCAATTCTAGACCTTACTTCAGCACCAGGATTGCCTGAGAGGCTGCTTTTGTCACGGTGTAAAACACACACACACACACACAAACTGCTGAGGAAGTCTCAAACCAGCTCCTTCGCAGAGCAGTGTTCTCACCTCCTCACAGACCACATCGGACACTCTACCTTGAACACATCTTCCACGCAGCTGCTGAGCTCTGCCTCCGCCACCAGCACTGTCCCTGCTGACAAATCTTCCACTGCTACCTCTGAAAACAAAGAGGAGACACATCAGCACCTCCACGTGCCGAGGAGGCCTCAGCAAAATGGCAGCCCTTCATGCCCAGCACCAAAAAGCCCACGGAGAGCCTTTCCTACACGTGGGAACCACCGAGCCCTTGTTAGCTGTGGGAAATATCTCTGTAGTGGTGTAACCTCTGAAAGGCTACAAGTAAATCAAAGCAGACCGCAAGTTTCTGAGGGATTGTTCCCCGGAGAGCTGCTCGGTCAGCGTGGGGAACCAACAGCTCCCATCCGGGAGCCCAGCACAGGACTGTCAGACTGGGAGAGGTTCCCACAGAGGACGGCAGAAGCCCCACGACTTCACTCTGATGCTAATTTGCCTTAATGCTAGTAAATACGGTGCACGTGGCCACCCAGACGTATCCACAACCAGCAGCTTTGGGCTGGCACCCTCAGCAGCCAAGTCACCAACATGGGAAAATTCTGGTGGAAAGACAAAGACCACTGGAAAGAAGAATCAGACCCTTCCTCACTCCGGGGCTCGGCACGGCGCCTCGCCAGCTGTTACCTGCTGCATCCGAGCAGCGGAGAAGCGGTGCCAGCAGAGGCTGGAGCAGGTATTTCTCTGCCAGCTGAGGGTGCTCTTTCGCCATGGTGAGCAGCGTCGTGGTGGCCACTCTCTGGAACTGGCGTGCTGTCAGCTTGTCCTGGATGTGCAGTAAGCCCAGAATCTGGAAGGAAAAGCCCATGATATCAGAACAAAGCTTAGCAAATGACTCCGAATCACAGAATCACAGAATAGTCTAGGTTGGAAAAGACCTCCAAGATCACCGAGTCAAACTCCTCGCAGCCAACAGCGGAGAAGCCTTGGTGGTGCTGCTTTACTGGGCACAACACCCCACGCGGAGGAGCAGCTCTCTGTCTCATGCATGAGGTAAGGCAGGAGCTGATTCTGGGCACTGTGAACCTGCACCATGCCCACAGCGGAAGGCTGGAAGCCAGAGCCCCCCAGCACAAAGCTCCTTAACGCGAGTGACCTCATGTGACCAGGAAGCATCGCTCAGCATTTCAATAAAATACTGAAAATTCAAGAGCGTGGTGGGAGCACGTCCCACTGACAGAGCTGCAGGAAAACACATCTCCACACTGGGGCAGCCTGGCTCAAGCCAGGCAATGTGCAGGTGGCACTGAAGGCAGACACTTGCCAAGCTGGGAACCTGAGCGCGCTCCCACTTTTGCATTTGCAAGCAGAGCCAGCCTGCCACGGGGAGGGAGGAGGGAAGCACCCACCTGAGGGCACACGCGTTTGTAGTAGTCCTCGAGGGAAAGGCACTGCTGAGGGCAGGAAGCCAGGATCTTTGCAACTGCATCACATTTTCTCCAGTCCACAGCTGCTGCTTCAGCATCGGTGCCACCTGCTCCACCCAGAGAAAGAGGAGATCAGCTCAGCCTGACAGAAAACAGAGGGGCCATTTTTGGCTGAACCCATTGTTTCTGGAAAAAAAAAAAAAAAAAAAAAAAGAAAAAAAAAAAGGATTTTTAGCTTTAATTAATCTCCTTAAACCAATCATCTTTCAGAAAACACCTGAGGGAAAGGGAAAAATATCATCCAAGGCCTTTGACACTGGAAAACAATGTCTATAAATAGGCGTGCAAGCCAGAAAGTGGAGGGAAGCTATGCTCGGATGGTGTCTTCAGGTTGCACTGGCCGGAAGAGGCTTCGGTGCTGTGGGATTCATCTTTTAAAGAGCAATGCTTAATGCTTAACCCAACTGGCAGGAAACAGAGCAGGGGAGCAGGCTGCCAAGGCCCAGCACAGGGCTGCTCCCACTCCACTGCGGCTGCCAACAGCCTAACACCGAGCACTGCTGCACCAAAACCCAACCAGCACAGGGGGCCGTAATGGAGAGTTACCGCCTGCTCTCATCCCTCAAAGTGGATGGCATACCCCAAGCTAAAGGCATTTGCAAAGGTGTTCACATTTCAGGAGTTCAGCAGCCTGGCCATACTCAGAAACAAAACCTATGTGAGCATTACGGAAGTGTGTTTAGCCAACAAAAGCATTCCCCATTTCAGTGCTCTACTGGTGCGAGCTTTTCTGGGCTTCCCATGGGATGAAACGTCTCAGACACATCATCACAGTCTCTTTTCATCTGCAACCCTGGAAACCAGCAGCAGCGCCCAAGCACCCTACTCACCGCCGGTTCCCTCCATGATGCCCCGAACCACAGCCTGAACCCCGCTGGGTCTCATCAGCCTTTCTGAGAGCAGCTGCCCACAAAGGCGCCGCAGCCATGCTGGAGCCCGTACAAGCGCTGGCTTTGTTTCTTCCCCAGGAGAGGGACGACTCTGAAAGGAAACAAAGGAGCAGGCTAAGTAGGGTATTCTCCCCAGTGCAAACCCTCGCTAACCGGCCTGCACCCTGCCCAGGAGGACTCGAGACCAGATAGGAGCAGAGGACACAGAAAGGTTTTAAATCACTTCATCCAGTGGCACAAAGCAAATGAGGGTTTAATGAGAGACTAACCTTCCTGGGAACATCCTTTCATGCAGAGCTTCCCTCCTTTAATTAAAGTCTCGCAGGGTCAGGCAGCAGCTCTGTCTCATTACTGAAATGGGGCATGAGGGGGGGGTCATGGGACAAGCCAGGCTTAATGCACGTAAGGGGACAGCAGTGGTGACTCCTGCTACACTGGACACGGTGCTGTGCTGGGGCAGCAGCACCAGGAGCCCATGGGCTCCAGCAGAGAACTGCACAGGGACAGGTACAAACAACGCTGTTCAGAGGCTGCAAATCTACAAAGTGAGCAGTTTGAATGTGTGCGCTTGCTAGGACACGTGGAGCAAGGCTGGCAACGTCACACTGCAGCGGGATATCAGCTTGGCTCTTCTCTGACTGGGAAACCCTGGCTTTTGGGTGAGCCACAGCTTGTACTGAGGGTGCTGACCCCTGCGTGCTCCTCATGCAGCACCTCTGCAGCACTTGCACATAGGACGGTGGCTCCTGCCTGCCCAGGAATTGCCTTCAGTCCCAGCCAGAGGCTAGAGCACGGCACAGAGCTGCACCCAAGCTAGCAGCCCCGGGTGTGATCCACCTGCTGCCTCTGCAGACAGCATGTATTTCCCATATTTCCCATTTCCTTCACCCCACCGCCACGAGGCAGACTTTGAAAAGACCACAAACAGCAGCTGGTACTGAGGCAGCAGCACATCATCCTGCAGACTGACTGCTGACCCTCCATGACATGCAAACAGGCAGGCCAGGGGACAGAAGGTGCTTCCCATCACATTCCTGCAGGGACGTGGGATCCGCAGCTGCCCTGCATCGGGATGGTTCTGCTGCAGCCAGTACCTGCTTGGGGCCACCCTGCAGGATAAGCAGCTCCCGCACTGCCAGGGGCTGGTAGACACGGTCCAAGATGTGCTGCAGGGCCTCCCGGCTCTGCGCTCGCTCCAATTCCGAAAGGCCCTGGAAAAAAAACAAGCCCTGAGGTGGCGAGGGCAGCCCGGCCATGGGTGCTGCACCCGCACGGATGCTGGCACCCAGCCCCCTGTGGCACGGTGCTGCCGGCGGCATGGTGCTGGTGCCCCTCGAGCCCTCCCTCCCAGACTGCAGGTGAAGCAGGGCTTTAATCTCTCCTTTTACACTCTGACACAGCTCAGCAGCAGCCACCGCAGAGGGAAGCTGAACGGGGGCTCTCAGGGCACCCCCTGCACCGGCCACCCCGCGAGGCAGCACCCAAGCATCGGGACACACGTAGGGGAGCAGGAGGCCGGAGCCCACCGACCTCGTTGTCGGCAGCGGGGCCGTGTCCCAGCAGGCAGAGCCCGCCGAGGAGGATGCCGAGGTGGTGCGCGAGCAGCGGGCCGCCCAGCGCGGGGTGCCGGCACAGC